>NC_137110.1:8493038-8708038 GCF_949357685.1 Gobio gobio | reverse complement strand
GGGCGTCGCTCAAATCCCTCTGGGCGCAATTGGATAGACCTCAAACCAATCAGAGCGATGAGGGAGATGACGTATGCAGCGCGACGGAGAAACATCTGAGACTCTGGCCGTTTCTCAATATGCGTTCTTGTCTGTACTTGTGTTCTCAAATAGGAAATGTCCCCGGTTTCCATTTCAGAAATCTGGTCACCTTACCTAAACCACATGTTAATGTTTAATATATTATTTTTTTAAATGTAAACGAAAAGAGGCAACGTGTTTTATACTTAGTTTTATTATAAATATATAAGATAATCAATGTAGGCCTAGCTACGCGTTGCCTGAACCACATTCGTGTGGCTTTTATGTTTATTTTATTTTTTTAATGAAATGACGCAGTGGTGTTTTATGACATATTTCGTACGCGAACTTCTGACTTGCGTCCGTGACTTGCCAAGTTTGACTCCGGAGAACGAACTCCCGAGGACGGGAGGAAACTAGTCCGCCTACTCTGCTAATGGACAAGCAGCGTTCTTGACAGTATCACTCAGTATATATTTGTATATGTAGTGCAGGCAATGCATATTATCTTAAATGCATGTTTATAACAAAACGAAATATAAAAAACCCAGCCTCTTTTCGTTTACATTTAAAAAACACACACACACACACACATAATATAGGCTATGATTATCACTGTAATAAATTAAATATGACACAAAACACAACCCAGTCTCTTTTTGTTAAATGTCAGTTTATGTGTGATCATCAATAGCAATTATAAAAGTATAAGTAAAAGGTATAAGAAGCTATACAATAAATAAAGCAATTCAGTCAAAGTCAGCGCTAGGAGACTACAACGGTAAAGTCTTAAAAATATAAAGTTATGAAACTTCACTTTGCCCTCAGACAAAACGATCTGTCTAGGAACAAATTATAGATTAATGAGAGCAAAGATCAGCCGTTAGATCTACACAAGACGAGACGGTTTAACCACTACAGAGACATCAGAGCCAGCGGCAGACGGCAGAAGGACTGGCCGAGGAAAGGCGTCTCTCGGCGGGCTCAATGATCGATTGAGCGCCGCTGAACCACTGGAGCTCACAACTAACGGCAGATCAAATTTTAAAAAAGGGGCTCTCTTTTAAAGAGAGCTTTAAACAACTACATTCACGCCTGAAAAGGACTTAAAACTATATTTTGTACCAGAGGGCTCTCGCTAAGACCCATTCGTTTAGCCACCAAAGGGCCAAGCTGGTATCAGACTTTTGCCGAATCCAGTCGGTAAGACAGCGATAACATCTTTTTTAGATATGAAGGCTTCGAGTGTTGTTCTTTGCTCGGGTTTTGACGAAAAGGAAAAGTTTAAATCGCTTTAAACAGCTGATTCGATAGATAGCTGATTAGAACGAGTGATGCTCCACAAATCTACTTCAATGTCGCTGCGCTGTCGTCATCGTCTAAAGCCCGCCCCAACGTTTCTGATTGGTGCCGCGATTTCTAGGGTTTAGAAATGGGCTTGAATGTGCTCTTTGCCAGACTACTTGCAGAGCAAATCTAAATTTGCCGGAAGTTGTCTGGGTTTTCCCAGGCTAGCGTAAAGAGGCGCTGAGCGAGTATTTCACGCTCAGCGTTTTTACTGGTCGCCAGTAAAAGTTTAAGAGTAAAACCAAGCCTGTAGCACTCCTCTCAGAAATTGATGCCTCCCAAGCCTGTAGTGCTCCAGTCAGAAATTGAAGTCAATGAAGTCGCGTCGTCCATATTTTTTTACGGTCTATGATGCCTCCGCGCTTCGATCGCCCCCATATGGTTGGTCCCAGTATAGCTCATAACCTCCGCCCCTCCATGTTGTCTAATGGACGCGAGACAAACTAAACTAAAATCAAATCAAATACAACACCGACCAACCGCCACATTCTGCGTGTGTACAACGTCAACAGATGAAAACAGGCAGTATAATAACGGAACAAAATTATTTAAAACAAAGAGCCAGAGCAAATACTTTACATTGTATCAGCATTTTTATATAGAATCAATACAGAAACAAACTATCTGTGAAATGAGATACTAGTAACACTTCCACGGATATTCCGTATCATAACAAGCAAAGAATCTCAACTGAAAAAAACAAACACTGCGCTGCCAAAACGCTCTCAAGCGCCCACAGTGAGGCTTTGGTGGACACACAGGGGTGTCCAAAGTCGTCCTGGAGGGCCACTGTCCTGCAGAGTTTAGCTCTTACTTGCCTCAACACCCGTCTGGAAGTTTCTAGTATGCCTAGTAAGACCTTGATTAGCTGGTTCAGGTGTGTTTAAGTGGGGTTGAAGCTAAACTCTGCAGGACAGTGGCCCTCCAGGAGCAGGATTGGACACCCCTGGCCTAAGGCAACAGTGATTCCTGCAGCTCTAAAATAGGCGAGCAACATCTATCAGCTGAAGCAGTGGTTACTATAGATGTATCTTAAATAACACACCAGTGTCAGTTCTTGGATGTTTTTCAAGAGTTAAATCAGGTGTGTTTGTGCAGCGCTGGAAACCAGATTAGCACTCCGATTACTTATGAATGGGAGAAAGTGCATCTACTATGGCGAATAAGCCCCGCCTTCTAAATATAAGAGCCAATCGTTGATTAGTAAAATCATCACATCACTGCGGCTGCCGCTCCAGTTGCTATAGAAACAGGCAGTGTTCTGAGACGCGCGTTTAGGACTGCGCATTCGCATTTATCTTTGTCCAGGCTGAAAAATGCCGTTTTTTCTCATGATTCGAGCGTTTAGAAACTACATTTATGAGACAGTTGTTGTCAAATGTCATTGGTGATTTTAAATATAAAATGTAACCGTAAGCTTTTAGAACAGGTTTGGAGAATTTGATGTTTCCTCCCGAGGGGCGCTTCAAAGATGGCCGCCGAGTGAAATGACTTTGGCTAAACTACCCACAGTGATTCTCAATTCATTCACAAATACAATACTGTTTTTTTCCCTAACAATTTTATTTCCATAGAAGTAAAACTGAAAGCAAAAAAAAACTAAATAAATTAGGTGGATCTAATAAATACAGTACGGTAAAAAAAAAAACAATAAGATGTTACAGATGTCTTACAGTACTGACTACCATGATAGTGCATCAAAGGAAAGAAATATATTCTACATTATAAAACAGAGGAAAATGTTACATGTACAACTATTAAAACTACAAGGTCTTAAACACAAAATAAACCAATTCTATTTTACATTCATTATTTACAGCTGGAAATCACCAAACTTTCCATAGGCTAAAAAATGTTTCTATGTTTCTTTGAATATTCAAAACAACACGTCATTGATTTCAGTGGGACACTTTCATGCATATGATCTTCATGACACGCTCGTGTACAAAAAGTCAAAAACAGACACACAAGATCAAGATGCTCTCATATGGAATGCTGTTTGGGTGAATATCATTTCTGGATGCTGGTGTTAGAGCTTATTTTTTAAACCTGTTGTTTCTCTGACCAATTGGCCAGTAAAAATCACATGCACACACTCAAACTCCACTCAAAGTGACAAAACCTCATTTACATGAATTTGATATGTCTAAGAAGTCACAAATTTAGGTCATTTATTACCATGTAGGCTTTTCACCTACAAACAAAAACGAAAAATTAAGTGTACATAGTAAAAGTCAGAAAAGCAGACATATTGTGGAGTGTTTAAAAACAGCAGATTATATACGCTCACACAAGTTCAATGTGAAAATCGATGAATTTGATGTGCGTAAAAATCACAAATACTTATGGATCCAGGGTGAACATCCTAAAAAGAAAAAAGAAAGAAAGAAGAAAACTACAAATCTAAAAAATGACAAGGCACATTGGAGCCAGGCATACTGTGTTTCAAAAGGTGTGTGAGAGCGCATTCAACAGACACACAGTTTGTACTCCACAGCATCATCAATGGTGTCTTTCCCAGCTGTCAGTGCACTCTGATCATGCCACGAGTCACAGTGCATTTTGGTCTCTCTCCGTGTTTCCCAACTTGACGATTCTCCCTCAGCTAGAGGGAGTCTGTGCAAAAAGCATTTCAAACTACTGCCGCCTAAACGTTTACTGACGTGCAACTGATCTGGGACATTATGAATGTGAGATATAGCAGTATTTACGGGAGCATGTGCTGTATTTAACGATCAACATTCGCTTGAGCTGGTGCTAATACTTTCAGTAGAGTACATCTCATTGTGCATTATAAAGTGAACGACCTCATATTAAAAATGTAGTAGTTAGGTGTGATATTTGGTGACATGTAACATTCTCTCCTGGAGTGATTATAACCATCTGCATTCCTGGAGAAACTAAGTGAATGTGTTACAAAAATATAATAAATACATTTTAAAGATGTGATGCATCTTAAAAGCAAGAAAAAAAAGAAATAATCATTTGATTATAGGGATAAAATACCCTGTAATGTGTAAAAAAAGTTTGCTATGCAAAGGAGTTTTAACATCTAATTTACATATATGATGTCACATTGTTTCAATGGGTGACATCAAAACCCTAGAATATGTTATGTTTATTTCCGGGGATTGAATACAAATAAATGATATATAATTTGATTTTGTTTGCATGTTGAATTGTTTCAACAGCTAACCAAGGCCAAGTTAATGAATAATAACGCCGGTTTATCAAAGCCACAAGACTTTCATAATAATGATACAGTAACATGGAATACAGTATTGAATCAGTCGCCATACAGAAGCCCCATTCAGCCCGTCGATTTCTGACGTCAACAGCGTAGAGCGGCGAGGTGACTTCCGTCGAGTTTTCACTCATAGCACAGTAAAAGTAACAGTTACGATAGAATTAAAAAACATAAAACTAGCCAAAAGACTCCAATGCAAATGTGACACCTCAAACATGTCTTAAAACGATCATCTTTCTGATAAAAGGAATATGATAACTACTCTTACTCCTTGCCTTTCAAACCCCAGGTCTCGTGCCCAGACGTCTCACGATTATCGGGGAGTGCGGGGGATTAAGAGGTGAGTGCAGCCATGGGTAGGGGGGAAATGTTTGATTGACATGTTGCCTGGAGACCCCTTCTCCTCAGTAGTTGCGTGCAGAAGTGTGAACAGATGAGAAAAGCGGGGTCAGAGCAGGGGTTTAAAGTTGAGAGTCCGCCCCCAGGCTGTTGAGCTCTTCAGGCGAGTGCTTCTCTGCAGCTGAAGCTGCCTGGCGGAAACCGGCGGAGATTTCATCGAACGTCCGGCCCTTAGTCTCTGGGACTTTGAAGTAGGTGAAGACGAAGAAGCCAAGTAAAAATATGGTGAAGATGATAAACACGTACGGCCCACAGAGCTCCTGTTAAAGTAGAAGACAAAGAGAGAAGAAAGTCAGCCAAACCAGCCTTAATAAATGTGCCAATACCCTTCCCATAATTCCCACAGGCCTCTCACCTCGACATACTGGAAGCCCATGCCCACGATAAAGTTTGCAGTCCAGTTGCAGAATCCCGCCACAGCAAAAGCCGAGGGTCTTGGGCCTTGACTAAACAGTTCAGCCACAATGAACCATGGGATGGGGCCGGGTCCAATCTCAAAGAAGGCCACGAACCCAAAGATAGCTACGATGCTTATGTAGGACATCCAGGGGAGTTTGTCCTATTAGAGAGATGGGCAACAAAGCCGCCAGATCAAATATATTGTAAACCTTTGGTCTCAATGATTAATATCTCCGAAACTGACACTTAGCCTTTTAGGTAAATATTGTGTGTAAATATAGGTAAATGATGTGCATACCAGCAAGGCAAGAGCAATGGTCATCAATACAGCCGATCCAGCCATTCCCAGCAGTCCCAAGAGGTGCAAGGACCTGCGGCCCGCTCGCTCGACCACAAACAGCTGCATAAGAATAACAAATCGTATTAATATTATGTAATATTATCCTCATTTTATATTGCATATACACAGTATACAGCTGATTAACATTCGCTCATTTTAAGATTACCAGCATCGGCAAATAACAATTAAAAGAAGAGTTAGCACCCTCTTGTGTTTTGAGATAATTTTAAGGACATAAATGAGTAAATTATGTGAAATCATTATAATAATGAAAACAATAACGAGTAAAATAAATGATTTAATATGTCAATATCAGGAGGTATTTTTATATAGTATATATTATTGATTAAATATCTAAAATAATCAGGCACAATTTCTGTGCATATAACACCCTATATTTATATATAGCATTTATTACTGATTAAATAAATAAAAGAAAAGAATCAATACACGAATATACATTATATATATATATTATATAATACATTATTATTAATTATTAGAATAACAGCAATGGTTCTGTTGTGTACTAATGACACTCACCGATACAACAGTGAAAGCTGTGTTGACGACTCCTGCTCCGATAGTGGCATAAACCGGCTGCTGCACACCTGCCTTTTCAAAGATCTTTGTAGAGAAGTAGAATACCTACACAAAAACGTTAACGCAAATTAGATCTGGTTTTCGGGTAAGATTGGGTTGTCATTTAACTAGTAAGCATGTGCACACAGGCACTCACAGCATTGATTCCAGACAGCTGCTGGGACAGCTGCAGCATGATGCATATAAGCATGGGCTGTCGGTAGAGCGGAGAGCGGAACAGTTCAGGAATGGTCACTTTCTTCTCTCTCATCATCTGTCTGCTCTCCTCCTTCATCTCCTGCATGTCTGCGCCCACATCTGACGTCCCGCGCAGCTTTTTAAGCACTAAATGCACATGAAAACGTTTGTTTACATTAATGAAAGCACTCGCCATTAGCTAGTAAAATTGTTAATTTAACCACTAGAAACAAATGAAAACAATATACATTGATATAAAATATCAAAGTACAAGCAATAGCACAAATAAACACAATAGAATAAAGATACAAATGAAATAAACAGTGCTTTTCAGGTAGATCTAATGGCTCGTTTCGCGATTATACCTAGAAGTGCGCAATTCCGTTCCCTTTCAATTGTCAGAAGTTGTGAATCCCGAACTATTTTGGGTATAGTTCGTATTTATTTTTAAAGTTACAAAAGTTATTCAGTTAAGAGCATTGAGTGATTTTTTTGCAGTCTTTTGTGGTTTGATTAACATTAAAAACAGCCAGCAAGTATATTAGGCTGCTGTCACTTTAAGACATAATGCACAGATCCAATATACTGATTCTGTTACACATGTGTTTTCTTTCTCGACTTTATTTGCGTCCCGTCTCACCTGTCAGAAGCACTCGAGTTATCTTTTAAGTCTACTTGCACGTGAAAGTTTAAATTGGCAAGGCTAAAAAAAACGTGCAAATTATAAACTTTCATGACAATGCAGCAGTTCTGTCAACTCAAGCCCTGCATTTATATCTAACAATATACGTTGCTAACCCTAACCCAGGGCTCGACATTAACGCTTGTCCGCTTGTCCGGGACAAGTGGATTTTTTGAAGGGGCAAGTGAAAAATAATTTTACTTGCCCGACGGACAAGTAGCCTGATAAAATGTCATTAACAAAAATAACTAGGGAATCACCCAAATGCAAGAATGATTCTGCATTCATTAATTGGCGATCGTCAGTGAATGATAATAATGTATAATGAACTGACGGTAACGTTGCACTGTTGACGCTAGCGCAGCTCGAGGAGAAATCGAAACAAATGTGCACCGCTCACACAGAGAAACTCAGTTAACACACTGCCGTAGAAATGTGGAGTTTATTTATATTTATAATATGATACAGTTGCAACGTCACATTCCCAAGAGCGCTGTTTTCCTGAATAACATCACGACTGAAAAGGACACTGATTTCATATGACAGTTCCATAAACAATTATTAACATTAAGTCACTTACATTTTAGATGCAATATTGAGTGTTTTTGTTCTATTTCTGCAGCAAAAATAGTTCCAAAAGATCACAGCAGAACGTGTGTCACAGCAACAGCGTGTTAGTGAATGATTCAGCATTTTGAATGAATCGATAGAATCAAAGATTCAATGAATTATTCGTAAACGACTGCCTCATTCTTGAATGAATCAGAATTTGAACGAATCGACTCAATGACTCACTCATTCAAACGGTCACCTGCTGCCCCCTACTGGTGGTTTAGTTTCATCTTTCCAGCATTTCTTATTTGTATATTTAAAACAATCTCATAACATTATTTAATGCAGTTGTAATTTTTCAGTGTAAATTATTTAATTTGACTGGTAACAGCCAGTGTCGTCTTCTAATTTAATTGATTGATCCAATTTAAGAATATAAAAGGAAATCTGAATCATAGCCTATATTTAATAAGATTAGGGGAAAAATGCCCTTTATAAAAGGTAAAAATATCACAAATATGCATATGTCAAAGCTGATTGAACACTGGTGAGAATATTGCTTCAGAATAAATTTTATTTACAACACACACACACAAAAAAAAATCTTTTTTTTTCCGTACAAGCACATTTTTTACTCGGACAAGTGGATGACAGATTTACTTGTCCGAAGGACAAGCACGTGAACATGCTTAATGTCGAGCCCTGCCTAACCCTAACCCTGCCAATGTCCTCCCCATATCTCTCATGTGTAAAAAACTCTCTCTTTCCCTCAGAGTTGATTGTGCATATGTGTTAGCTCAGCAGGCACTTAAATTATATCTGCGCCAAACTAAATCACAGGCGACTGAAAACGTACAATTTACTAGCAATTGGCTAATTAAAGAAATGTTTTAGTCGCATATGCGAGTGATTGGATTGGATATGTGGATGTTTAGGTGCTATGGGTCCATGCTCACCTGTTTTGGCTTTGTTTTCCTCATTGCGGATGATGAGGAGATATCGAGGGCTCTCGGGGCAGATGGGCAGTAAACAGCACTGCAGCAAGGCTGGGATGAATGTAAAGCCTAGGAGGAACGGCCACATGCTGGCGTTACCCAAAATAACATCCATACCAAAGACCTACAATACACAAAACAGAGCATAAATATAGAAAAACAATCAAAATGGTAACTGAAATGGCAGATTTATTCAAATGTGTGTACCTGTGCCATGAGGATGCCAGTAACGATGCCCAGCTGATGAAGGGTGCCCAGGGCTCCTCTGAGGGCTGTGGGAGCCACCTCGCCCACATACATGGGCACAAAGCCTGTGGACAGACCAGAGTAAAGGCCCACCACGAACCGTCCAATAATGAGCATCTCCCAAGACGCAGCCATCTTAGAGAAGCCCATCAGTGCTGCAGCGACGAAAGCCAGGACATTAGCCATGAGCATGGAGTTTCTCCTGAAATTAGAAAGTTTAGAAAGAGTATGAGAGATTTTTAATCAAACATTTAATCATCCAATAACCATCATAAACCAAGTTCAGGCTGTAAACAAGAGCCATAATTTTAAAACAACATTAATAGACACAACAGTATTTCACCTTCCAAAACGGTTGACAAACAGCCCAACGGAGAAGGATCCAACAATGCCGCCCACAGAGAAGATGGCCACAGACAGAGACCACAGGGTAGTCATGGTTGTTTTAGGGATTTCCTCCCCATATCGAGCAGTCCATGTCTCATTGTAGAACTTCTCAATGACCTAAAACACAAATATAGTCTATTATCATTAAAATTGTGACAGCACATTGCAATTTACAGAAATGTTACATACAAGGTCTTACATCGCCCTTAATATTTTATTATTATTATTCTGAACGTGTAGTACAGCACATTTTATTTAAACTTTTTCTAAGAGTAAAAACATACTCGCAGAGAAACAGAGTTGATGAATTTGACACCAAGACGAATACATCAACATTATCACCAATCTGCTCTGTGCTTGAGATTTATGTTCTAACGAGCAATTCTTCCAGTAGGTGGCTCACTGCCTTGCTCAGTATTAGGTAACATGATTTTGTGATGGAAACCGAGACCCACAGAGGGAGTCAGGTTTCTATGGCATCTCTGCGTCGTGTTTGTTGATAAACACGGACTGTCTGCAGCTAACCCTTATAAAAGCACGGGTGGCTTTTAGAGGAATGTCACCCAATGACATGCTAGCTGCATATTAAAGTTTGTTCTGTATGATCTGTTGGTGTTACATATTAAGGTCAGCAAGCCAGCCTTCTACGATCACTTCCTCTCTCTCTTCTCTTGCCATCAGCTGTCTGACACTTTAGGCATGCAGAAAGCCTAAATATCAGGCATGGTTAAAGTCATGTGCCTCAGCGCTTAACCCCTTATTATACAAACCTGTTACACAATGCCATGGTGTTTTAATAGAACCAATGTGAGCTACAGAGTGATACTAGTTATTGGTTATATTCACTATACAAGTTGACTGGTTTCTAGCAAGCCTATTTTTTTTTTTACAATAGCCTTTAAAACTATGTTCAGTAAAAGTAAAAGATGGGCACAGCTGTCCCCAGTCCCCATCCTCTGTCATTGTATGAAAAAAGAAAGACAAACGAGTTTGTAAAGACATGAGGGTGAGTAACTGATGACTAAAAAACTCCTTTAATGGTTCATTATCTGAATAAAACTCCTGCATTGTAGAATACATTAAAAATCTGCAAAAAATCATGCTCACAAGTTTCAGTCTAGATAGCGTATTATAACACAGTATAGTTTTGGTGATTTGTGCAGTCTCAGTAAGGCAGGTCTGCAGACAAGGAGCCCTTGAGGTAATCTTATCGAAGCGATTATTTATAGAGAGGGTCTGCGTCAGACCCACACCCACACACGTAGGCCCTATTATGGCCTCTCCACAGCCCTAAAACTATTTCACGCACTAAAACTATTGTTACAACTGTCAGCAACACACACAGTGAAAGCTACCACACCATTCATTGCCAGAGGCCAGTGTGTACAGTCTGTGGTATTTCGGGAAAAAGCTCTATGGATGCACCTATAATAAAATTCTGGCCGATAACAATAGGCAGATAAATGGCTAATGTTAAAATTGTATTCCATTTTGTCTAAAAAAACAACAACCTAAAAGTAATATTAAATGCAATGATAACAAGTAAGAAAGTTATAACGAGGAATTGGTTGAAAAGTGAGCCTTTGAGAATAGACCAATGGAGGAATATTGATGCACATAAATGTAAACTACGATGGTGGAAATGGACCTATTATTGAACTCACTCAAATGTATGAAACAAATGAAACAAATAATATTATGAAAAAAGACTTGTTAAAGATTATGTTTTTCAGTGTTATTAAATTATTAGTACTTTTAAAGATGAGCGCGAGACAGCAATCTAAATGTAAAAATAGAGAAAATGAGCATCCATAATAAGGTATCTATCTGCCAAAACATATCCAATATTGACCAATACCAATAATAAAAAAAAATGCTAATACTGGCTGACCATTATGATATTGAAATTGAATATTAAGCTGTGAGAAAAATGTGAAATGTTTCATAAGCACCAAATCAGCATATTATAATGATTTCTGAAGGATCACGTGACACTGAAGACTTGCAGAAAATATAATAATTCAAAATAGAAAACAGTTCTTTTAAATTGTAATAATATTTCATAACAGTGGTTTTTAATCAAATAAAACAAATGCTTGGTGAGCAAGAGAAACAATCTTTCAAAATCATTAAATCTTGAAGAACCTCCAAACTTTTGCACAGTGTGTGTGTGTGTGTGTGTGTGTGTGTGTGTGTGCATAAACAAATCAAATTCTGTTCTGGTTTCCCTAGACAGGAAGAGGAGTGATTATAAGTGAGAATATAGAATATATACACTGTATATAGTGTCTAAAAGCCAGAAAAGCTCCATTCACATAAGCAAAGCCTGGCCCCTGCCCTAGTTCAACATGCACATCTGAACAAGCTGTGCTATGTGTGAGATGACCTTCACCCTGTACCAGAACAGGGAATATATTTAATATTCAGCAGTTAGTTACTTATCATTTAACAGATGCAAATTGACTTATAATATGTAGATGAAAGGGAAAATTTCAGGTTTAACGGGCAGCATTTGGGTTACATTGGTGTGAGTGTGTATGTGTGTGTATCTACTGACAGACAGGGATTTAGAAACAGCTGCAACAGCACATATTAAATAAGTGAGGGGGCAGCGATAAATACGATAATGTCAAAGTACAAGGGCACACCTGGGATGTTGAGGTGAGCAGTAAAGACTTTGTGTATGTGTGAGTATGTACTCGCCACTCACATTTTGCGGGGCATTGATTACACCTGTGTTGTAGCCGAACTGAAGTGAGCCGATCACAGCCGTCCCCACAGCCAGCATCAGCGGCAAGGTCAGTTGCTGTTGAGGGAAGAATAAAAGAAGAGTGAGTCATTTTTTGCTACACAATGAATTGTTTTGAAACTCCATCTCATTAGCCAATAGAGCTGTATTACCCTCAGGCCAAAAGCAATGATTGGCCAGACCTATTAAACAGAACTATTCTCAGAGGTGTGGTAACCTATTGTTTGACATTCGGATAATTGTCATGGTAGCGCTCCTTTTAATTCTGTCCTTCCTCAAAAAGGAAAGTCAGTACCACAGCTCCACATTTAGCCAATCTGCAATAACCACTAGGCCACAGCTCAGTTTATGAGAACATATTTATATTTAATCTCCAGTATTCCCAGAAGAATTCTATTGTTGCGGAAAAAGACAAGAATGTCCTTCTCTTTCAATACAATGGAAAGTATTCACTCACACGGATGACTTCCTGAAAGGTTTTGTTTAGTTTTCTGCAGGTTTGAGAGATAGATTTCAATACCTCTCAGGGAAATGCTCAGAGAATAAATAATTTTCCTCATTCCAAAGAAACAGACAAAAAAAAAAAGCTGAAGTATGTTTGTTTTCGGACTGTCTGGTTTGAAAATGACTGGGCAAAATGTGATGAAATCTTTCTGCAACACACAAAGCCTTGCAGGTGAAAAGGGAACTGAAAACCTATTCAATTAGTATGTTGTGCTAATATTGCAGTAATGCAATGTTGCATAACAATTCCTGGGAGAATCGTATTATTTAAAATTATATAAATGATAAATGAACTGTATAAATAATACATCATAATCTTAAAAGAACTAAATAAGAATGAATTTCACATCATTAAATTTAATGAAACATTTTATGTACCATGCAAGTTATTGCTTAACTTATATTTTACAAAGCATAATGCTTAATTTTATTCTTATGATGGTTATATTATAATTGAGGATTAACTGTCACAAAAATAAATGTCACAATGCAAAATGTCTTCCGGTACAAAAAAAGCCTTTATTTTCTTATAAAAATGTAATTACCTAATGTTTTTTTTCTGTATTTAGAGGCCAAATGTTCATTAAAAGCTTCATGTTTGGGTGAAGTGACATGATATTGAGGCCTCTTGACCTGAAAGAAACTGTTCCTGTGAGCTACAGAGACTGAACTTGTGAAAGATAGTGTTGTCCAGTGAAGGCAGCATCATTGTTTGGGTTCCTGTTATTTCTGGGTTGGATTATTATTTACACAGAGAGGATCTGGAATGGATATTTTCTTTCACATGGTTACCCATCCACAAGACACAGGCAGCTGTAAAACCAGTTTAGCTCAGCTGAAGCTCATTGTTAAGCTCAATGTTTACTTGACACATAAGTCAAGCCTTTGACAGCTTTACATATTTAAATATCTGATGACGAATTTGAGCCCAAATAGTGCCATTGCATCACTGTCGGGTACATACCTAAATCATACAGAGCGCATCAAGCACTTGTTAAAATAAAAAGCTTCAAAACTTGTCTGCAACAGTTTCTACACTTTTTCTTCCTTTCGGGGAATCAGCCCACAAAATAATTACTTAAGAGTTGTATCTAAATACTAAGATGAGATAAAATACAGTATTTATTTCTGAAAAAGGTCTTGTTGATTCACTCTATAAGCTAAACTCTAAAAGTAGCTTTAAATGTCAAGCTGTTTTGTATTTAGCATGCTCGATGAGACTGTAAACAGATCTCCATACGGAACATTTTTCATTGCTTGCATTTCTCATTTATAAACAGAAAGTCGGCGAGGAGAAAGATACCAGTTTTGGACATGTGCACTCTTTTCATTTGCACACACACATGCATACACTCCCCTGCCGAAGATGCAAGAGCTTAAAAGGGGCGGGAAGTGGACAGACCTTCAATACATGTTGGAGTAGAAGCAGCAGTTCATTGAGTTCAAGACTATGTTATTTAACCAGCCCTGAAACAGGAAGTCAAATACCCACGAACACAAAACCTCTAGGAGGGACTTCGATTTTAAAACTCGCACACAAGAACATGTTGACCAAGTCCACACAAATGAAAAGGCAATAAACAGAATCATCGGCTCAGTGGACTTCCCTAAGAAGTTAACTACATACTTCCTGTTGCTGAAACATTAATGCTGATAGCAAACACACCGCAGAACAGACACAGCAGAGGGCTTGTATCTCTTTAAGAAAGATGAAGCGTCTAAATATGGAAGGTTTGACTTGAGTCTTACTCGAGGGGAGGGCGTAGGTTTGGCTATGATACATTCCTCTTCAGTATCCTGCCTTTACCCTATATCACCAAGCAGACATGCCTAGTTACACACTGCATACTTACAACTAGATAAACACAGAGATATAATGTTGGCCAGGCCCTATCCATGAAATGTAGTGTCTGTGTGTGTTGTACAATTACTTAATGGTTACATTTTTTATATATATCACCAAGCAGACATGCCTAGTTACACACTGCATACTTACAACTTGATAAACACAGATATATAAAGTTGGCCAATTACTTAATGGTTAAATTTTTTTTTATATCACCAAGCAGACATGCCTAGTTACACACTGCATACTTACAACTAGATAAACACAGAGATATAAAGTTGCCCAGGCCCTATCCATGAAATGTAGTGTGTGTGTTGTACAATTACTTAATGGTTACATTTTTTTTTTGCTTCGTCATTCTGAATCCACGCTGCTCACACCGCAAACAGTCATGCCCTTCTGCTGATATCACACACTGACAGTTTGACTTGGACACATATTTTGGCTCAGTGCTTATTGTGTCAGCGTACTGGTTTATATTTAGGGTTACTTTTCTCTAACTGTTTGAATGATAAGAATAAAAGGACTTCTCTAAATATCTTCCTTACATCCACAGTATAGGTAAACAACTTGATAACTTTCTGTAAAAAAAAAAAAAAAAAAAAAAATGCAAAACACAATTGCCCCAGGCAACTGGACGCCAGCTCTGGAGCAACCAAACTAACATGCAAATAAGCCTCACTATTCATGGCAAAGCTCAGAGGCCTTTTTTTTCTTTCGATTTTGGGCCCCTCTTGGGTTACGTAACAAACTTGAACTGGTCTTTAAATTGCTTAAGACACTGAAAGCCTTGGATTCTGAACTATGATTTAATTAGGAAAATATTTATTCAATCATTTTCTTTCATAACAGGGATGATTGGTTCCCCTCAGAAGAACACAATTTGAAATCTGTCTTCATCAGTCATCAAATGATTTTTTTCTGCTAAATATTATGTCTTGATTCATTAATCTGTTTAAATTCCAAAATTTTGATTTTAAGGCTTTTTGTGTGTGTGTGAGTGAGATTGAGACAGAGACAGGATGGAACTGCCTTATTTTTGTATGTACGGATGTGCACAACGACTAATTTCATTACATTTAAATGGAAATTTTGCAACCAACTAGTCGACTAGTCTATCCCACTCTCCAGAGACAGTCTGTATATGCGATCCATTTTAAATAGACTACTTAATCGAGGAACAGTCAAATCCCATCCTGAATGCCACTAAAAATAGGTCAGACACATGCAATGTGTTTGCATTGCATTATTATCTTATTAGTAATTGTATAGTTGTAATAATTCATTGTAATTAACAGAAGAATCTGAAAAGTTTTGTGTAGGCTTTCAAAATACTCCCTCACCTTGCTCATCTTCCAAGTGGACATTTCTCTGAACAGCTCTCGCTGCGAGCGCCACAGAGAAAACCAACGCATGCAAAATCTGAGGTAAAATGAGGTAATCTGAGGTCAAATTTTGTTTTCTGCTCCAGATATACACTTTTCAAAATAATATATTAATTTTAAAATGCAGCATTAACATGGCGGTAATTTAAATGTACCCTTTGTAAAAAAAATAAAAAAAATTAAAACCTAGTATTTATATACAGTATGTTAAAACTTTTAATAATAAAAAAAAAAAACTATATTCAAGTCTGTGAATGTATGTCTGTATTATCAGTCACTCAGGCTCAATACACATCATAAACTAGGTGCAATAACAATTAACGCTACTGAAAGTTTACTTACAGTATATTACAGTAACTAAGATCTACATCCTTAGTTAAACAAACAATGCATCTTGTAGCATTTTTGCTCAGTGGCGAACAAATCTGAAGGCGCAAGGCAAAACTTTTATTTTAAGGTGATGTAATAATTACACATTGCTTCATGTACTTACTATAGTAATAACAGTATGCATTATTACAAGTAACTAACCCTAAACCAAAGCCTAACTGTAACTCTAAAGTAAGTAAACATTTAATTAATATTTATCAGTACTTATTTGAGTAAGTAAAATGTAACTGTCGCCTTAAAATAAAGTGTAACCAAAAAAAAAACACATTTTATTCAATATGATAAAAAGAGTAGTGACATACTGAAATACGGTCTCATCAGGAAGCGAACACAATAATGTACGTACTCGGAAAACTACAGCGAGAATGACATTTAACAAACCTGTTCTTAGAAAGCTCACTGAACAGGGCACAGCATGGCATTTTGCCAGAAATGCATTCATAACCACTGAGAATATTACTTATTTGATTACACTTGAAAATGAAAATCAACAATGTGTACATGACACTAAAATGCTTTATTTGTTCTTCCAATTCCAGATCACAAGGAATATGCTCAACTAGGAAACCATGATTCCAGTCACAACTGCAAGGAAAGCTACTTATTTACATCTGTGTAATCATATAATCTTGAGCTGGACTAATAATTGCCTTGTTTGTGCTTGCTGACTTTTCAATCAATTTATTCCTTTATTTAATGGTTAATTATTGCTAGGCTCTAATTTAAGGCCTTGATGTGTTGTTTACAGTGTTGGGAGTAATGCGTAACTACTTTTAGCGGTAAAACACATGTAACTAAATATTTTTTAAATTGTTTTTATAGTTTAGTTTCTTTATAAAGTTAATTTAGAAAAATGTTGGAGCATTTTTTTGTTCGTTAAATTAAAGCTTTAATTTTTTTCTTTAAAGTGACGGTGACTTAACCCAATGCTTTAGCCTCTCAAATCAACACTTGACTTGTCTTGCCTATAATAAAACCCATAGATATAAAACACTTAAAGCATCACAATGTTAGTTTAAACGTTTAGCCTACTATCACCACCACCGCCACCACCACCACCACCACAGTAAAAAGGCATTTTTGATAAGTTGAGGAAGGCTGATCATAGGCGCTCACAAACGAAACGGGCTACACAATCTACATAAAAAAACCATGCAGGTTGTCTTACCTTACACCTCTCCGCAAAATGAATATAAATCAGATATTCAGTTCCCGCGCTATATGCACATTTAACAGAGTTCACGTCAACGAAAGCAACAGATATGAGCTGCATTTTATTCATCAGCTCATTTCAAGATCAAAGACCGCAATATGAGAAAGAGCGACCTAAGCACTGGTGAGATCATTTAGTGTCATTCGTTTTAATGAAGATGATTGTGTGTTTGAGCATCTGAGACTTGCTTCACTTGTGCCAGTTTGCGGTCTTGCTACTCATTCGCTGCGATGCGTGTTGCAGTAGAGCCATCATATCTGACTACTGATTACAACATGTCATATATAGCCTATAACGCGCTCTCACACGTTTATTTTTTAACAATTTGCCAGGAGTAAAATTTACATATGTGGTTTAAACAACCAGATGCATTTATACCAGTTCCGCCTGAAATGTTGAATGAAAAATTATGTTTATTGTGTTTGACTGTTCAGATTTCCATTTAAAAAGCAGACATAAAATAAACTTTAAGGGGTACTTTCCCTAGTAACTAATTACTTTTGATATACAGTAATTGGTAAAGTAATTCAATTACTTTTAAAAGAAGTAACTAGTAACAATTACTTTTAAAAGAAGTAACTAGTAACTGTAACTAATTACAAATTTTCAGTAACTTGCTCAACACTGGTTGTTTAACACACCCTATGTCAACAGGTCGACAAGTTGTACACTAAGAAAAACTAGGACACTTAAGCCACACTAAAAAAAATATATATATCATTAAACACGATAACAAAATATCAAAAGTGGCATTTATAATATATATATATATATATATATATATATATATATATATATATATATATATATATATATATATATATATATATATATATATATATATATATATATATATATATATATATATATATATATATATATATATATATATATATATATTTATTTCAAATGATAAAACAATATACTTTTCAAAATAAAATAAACTTTCTGGTTGCCAAACTTGCTGACTTGTGTTAACTTAAGGGGAACTGACTGACACTAAAATTACAAGTTGGTTAAAAGTAATTGCAAAAATGTCTCAAAAAAAGGAAGGTTATATCCGAAAAAAGTGCAGCATTTTTTACATTTTAGGTTTGACATTCTGTTATCTAAAGCAATTACATTAATACATTTTAGTTGGTTATGTGTCCAAACACTTTTTTGGAGCCAATGAATGATGAGTACAGGCCTGCAGCATGAGGAAGAGAAGCTGCTTCTTACTCTGCAACAAAGACAAAGATCTCTCTTTCTGCCTCTCTCTCTCTCCGAGCGTGATGCTCTGACTGTCATGTCCCCTTTTAAAGCAGCATCTAACTGCCAGCTTCTAGTTCAGTAAAGTCCGGGAGACACCCCACTTATGAAATGCTTTAAGCCACTCACAACTCCACTGAATTGTTTTTAACAGACGTCGACATAAACATCTCTGCATTTTTACAGTGCTAACAACGCTATCCTTTACTGGAACACAGCTCTGCTAGGACTTAACACTGCTGTATTACAAACAATATTATGTAACTTACAGTAAATGACCTCAAGCAAAAACTCGGCCCTCCCTTTCAAACGTCTATGATTAACAATTACAGCTCAGCACCGATTTGCCCCTTTATTTTTCACAGAAATAAATTACCTCAATGGCATTTGGAATTCTATCGTTTCATAATGCCTTTATTAGTGCCCATTAGGCTGAAATGACAGTAACAGGCTGACTTGAGGAAGCAAAATAGAGTCTTCTGACAGTTTGCTTTAGGTTTAATCTTTAATCAAATCCTCCAAATGTCTATTTGCAAATTGAGAATTCAACTGAAAGCTTGTTAGTTCCACTTGATGAAGTACAGGTCAACTGTACACCTGCCCCCAATTACCTGATTTTGCGGCCGTCCTGGTGCTCTCAGCTGTCATTTTTCAACAGTTTGAACTGATTAGACAGAATAACATGTTTCTGAAAAATGCTTGTCTTCATAGCCAGTATTTGTCTGGCTATCACCAGAACAAACTCAATTTAAGATTGAACATTGGTCTGGGGAGTCTGCTCTGTATTTTCTACTGCACAAGAGGCTTGACAAACGAGCATAAATTAAATGTCTCTGTACGCAACTGGATAGTCCTTCAACCAATCAGACCACAAGAGTGTGTAAAATGTATTCATAACTCTGTTTTTCATTTTATCTCTCCATCTCTACCTGGAAAAAATCATTGTAGTCATTAAATATTTACTTGTTATGCCAAAAGATCAAGAGAATTAGATCATTAGACATGACGTAATGGTTCTTCGGAAGACTGTATGAAACCAGTTTTGGTTTTTAACACAACTGGAATGTGGAGAAAAATTAAGAGAAAAGAAAGAAAGCAAAAAAGTGAGTGACAAAGTTGTCCTCTTATGCAAATACTAAAACCTGACAGGTGAGTGACAGGTGTGGCACTGCTGCCAATTCATACAATAGACACTGATAAATGTACTTTAAATGCCTGAGAATGTTATTGTCAGGCATAATAGCTAAGGCCACGTTTACACCTGGTACACTTTGTTCGATTGGATCACAAGAAGGGGATGATGCTAAATACAGGTGTAAATGGGGTCTAAAATATTTTGAGCTTGACCACTTTCGACCACTTCCAGAGGAAGTCAAGAACGCATTCTACCGGATTGCTTTCGTAGTGTAAACACTCATGTGGTCGAATGTGTTTGAACAGCCACAAAAGACAGACTACTCTCCACCTACTGACCTAATGCATAAACATTATGTGAAGTGAGCTAGATAGATGGGATTTACACATTGTCGGCTGAAGACCCACGAAAAACATACCAAGCACAATGTTCTCTTGCCATTTCCTGATTTCTAACACACTCACCACGTTTGGCGCGATCTGCTATCAGAGCAGAAACGAAAGCTACTGTCTCCGGGCACGTTTATATGTGAATTGTGCAAGCTTAGTTTGTCTATTAGATCGAAAGATCTGAATAAAAAAAAAAAAAAAAAAAATTGTACCTGCCCATAGACCCTCCCCTCAAAGAAATCAGGACAGAAGTGGTTGAAAGTAGACAAAATAGACCAGGTGTAATCGGAAATGTGTCTCCCTCATTTACTTGTGATCCGATCGACAAACACGCATCTTAAAACCTTTCCGACAAAGCATACACTCTTCACGCATGTTGTTTAATATCAGAAGCTGGTTTGGTATGAAAAACCCAAGCACGAGGGTCGTCTTAAAAACCAACAACGTGTGTGCATGTTTCTCTGGTATTAGAGAGGCACACGACCGGGCACAATGAATGAAGAGCGCTGTACAACACAGCCAAAACACTAGGCAGTGTGCTGGGAACGGGTCAAGAACACGACCTCTCGGGCAGGGTTATGTTGATTGTTCCCTAGCTAGAAGCCAGCTGCAGCTCTCCTCTCCCTATGGACAGCTCCATCATTCCCAGCACGTCAACCAAAAACTAGATTAATACAGCAAAACCATAATGCACCGCTGAACTTAATGTTAAACATACAGTAGTGGCCAAAAGTGATGTCCGGCCTAGGAAAATTGACATCTTCACCCTTCATTTAAATATTATTGTATGTGTTTATAATATGTGTTAACAATTTTGTAATCATTTCACGTAGTTGTGTTTGGAGTCGATTGTTTTATTTGTGAAAACGCAATGAAACTTGGGCAGACATTATTTTTGACCAGGCTGTCATACAAAGAAATGATGAACACACGCAAAAACAAGAGAGAACCAACTAAATATTCATAACTGATTATGTTGTAGTCATTGTATGCCTGTGAGCTATGCTTTTGTTTTTTTGCATTGTAAAATAAAACCTTTAGTTTTGTTACGAAAATAATGTTAGAATAATGACACTGACAACATCCGTAGATACTGAATCAGGACAACGCATTTTTCTCAGGCACTCTTAAACTGCGTCTGACAAAAGAGTCAACAGATTTCACACACGTCTTTCAAAATAAATGTCTCTATTCAGAAAAGACATGTTGTTGTTTCTTCTTTGTCTGCACTCTGGGTCACGAGACTCACCAGCTGAGAAGCACTGTTTTAGAGCTTACGTGAAATTCAGTGGCTTTATACGATAATTAATGCTTCAAGTATTAATACAGTAGTGGCCAAATGTTATGTCTGGAGGGGATCTTTGTTTAGTTTTTGTGACATTACAAGTTTGATTAAACAATCAAATATGAGGAAAATATTTTATATTTCATTAAATTTTTTAAATATGAAGGAAAAACACTAAACTTGTAAAAAAATAATTTGGCAAAGAAAACTAAAACTTGTTTCTCACCTCAAAAGTTGATTGCAAATGTGAAGGTACACACATTGTCAATTAGGAAATCACCAAAAGTACTAATAAATTACAATAAAATACATTACATAACTTGTAATTTGTGTGTTAGCAGGTAGAGATTTGCGTACAGGTATGATGTTATATTAATCAGGAGCAGCTTACATGTTCCATTAAAGGGGTCATGAACTGCGTTGTTTTATTATGTTTCCTGGGGTGCACTTATAATGTTAAGGCCTGTTCACACCGGGACGATTTTCGTGTGCGTTTATCGCCGACTAATAACGCCTCGTGACTAAACAATGGGCGCCAATGTGAGTGTGCACACCGACGCGTAAAACGCCAGGCGTAAAAGCGTCATTTTTAAAAAAACGCCTTGGTTTGTTTTTTTATTTTGACGTGGCGCGTTAAAAACTGGCCGACCAATGAGATCAGCGCTTTTGTTCACGTGCCTGGAGCTGCTGAAGTGACAGTAAAACATGACTTTGTGGCGCTCAAGCACAAAACGCTATTGCCGAGCACACATTGATACGACGAAGAAGTAGTAAGTAGACAAAGAACATGGGCTGCTAATGCTGCCTGCCAGTTAGCAAAAAGTTTGTGAATGGTTTAGTCATAGAAATAATATATCTGTGGTTTTGGCAAGCATGTAAATACTCTCTTCTTCTTCTGTGTGACAAGCGAGTGTCAGAAGCGCAGAAGTGCCGCAGCACCACCTTGTGTACCGGGAGCGCTATCTACTGAATGTGCATGTTCTCTCGGCGCATCGCCAGTGAAAATCGCTTGGGTGTGAACACTCAAGACGCACCTAAAAACGTCACGAAAAATGCTGCCGATAAGCGTGCGCGATATTCGTCCCGGTGTGTACAGGCCTTTAGAATGCTTTTTACATAAAAAATTGTCATAATTAATAGATAAAAGGCATTTTTCCAACCCTGATTTTAGACTCTGCTCTGGGGGCGTGTCTGCTGTGAGACTTCAGTGTAAACGCCCACTGTTGTGATTGGCTAACGTCTTTCCATTTGAAATAGTATTACTCCCTCTTTTAGCTCGTTTTTACAATTACAGCTCTCATGGTTAACTAATCGTGAAAAGTGTTGCATTACATTTAGATCTATGGCATTATATTTATATCTATGGCATTATATTTAGATCTATGACATTATATTTTGTTCTATGGCATTATATTTAGATTGTGGCATGAAAGGTTGCAGTGATGATCATTGTAGCCAATCACACATGAAAGCAGTGATCTCGTCATTGCAACTCAGTTCCTGTACACTAACGAATGCTTTCATCTTCACTGACAGTGCAAACGTGAAATAGTTAAGAGATTCGTTGTATAAAACGGGAGTCACTGATAACCGCGTCACTGATAATCTGTCGCTGTTTGATTGACAGGTTCATCGCGTGCTGCTCCAACGATTGCAAAGGGAGCTTTCTTTGATCGCTTTCTTTATAGAATTTAATCACCGTTAAATAACGTCAAACTAGACGTAGGCAGAAGTACCACCCCAAGCAACCTGCGAGGACTAATACAAACGCCCTTAACCAAAAAACACTCCATCTTCAACTTTAAAATCATCCGACATCGTTGTTTTACCTTTTTTTTTTGCTACAGGACATTTCTAATAGTCTTCACACAAGCGCTTTATAAACACAGGGTCAGTGCTTCCGCCTTCGTCTAGTGTGACGTTTTCGACGTGATTGTGCAATCACTGGCGAGTGCAGAGCAGCGCAAGATGAGCAATTTAGGTTAAAAAGTATATACATTTTTTTTATGACAGATTGTTTTGCTAGATAAGACCCTATTCCTCATCTGGGATCGCGCAGAGCCTCTGAAGTCCTTCGAAACTGCATTGATTTGGACCTTCAACATTTGGTTGCAATGGAAGTCAATGGTGGAGAGAAAAATCCGGGAATGTTTTCCTCAAAAAACTTATTTTCTTTTCGAATGAAGAAAGAAAGACATCTTGAAATGAGATGGGGTGAGCTAAATTTCAGGAAATTTTCATTTTGAAGTGAACTAATCCTTTAACACAGTTACTTACATGTTGCATTACTGTCAGGCACTGCTCAATATCTTATAATCCTCAACGGACTGTTTATTGCTTGGTTGCTCGATCTGGTTTAACAATAGGCCTGTGTTACATGCGTGAATTGGTGGGCGAGGCTAAACAGGCAGTGATGAAGTAGGCGTTGATCTTCTTCTGCAGAGGCGGTGTTTCACCACACTCAGACGTCACAGCCTGGCACATTCTGAGATCAAGCGTTTGCTGGGTCTGGTGTCTATAAAAGCTTTTCTTTGACTAACAAGGAAGTTTTCAGCTCCGAAACGTACAGGATATTCTTATATCACGATGAACTTTTATATATCAAAGGCTGAATGAAAAGTTGATTTCTCAATTCATGACCCCTTTAAGAGCTTGTTAGTATTGTATATTTACCACGGTAACTGTTGTTTCTGTAACCCTAAAATACCACTTAATTTTCACTTTGTGTTATTTTGTATATTTTAAATGACTGTGGTGATTTATACCAAGAAAAACTAGTTTAGGACTGCTATTTAGCCTTACCTTATACAGTTTATTCTTCAGTATTAGTTGTAAGTATTAGTTGTATTCTTCAGTATCAGTATTAGTGTAAGTATTATTCTTACAATGTGAGTTAAGTAAAGTGGGTATATATGTTGGGTTGCAGCCTTATGAGTAATGACCATGGAAAAATGTGGGTCCCATGTTCAAACCAGTTGAGAACAAATAAAACATTCTGATTGCTTTTATGGTCTGCTTCTGTCTATTGTGATAAAAATTAAAAAATCTCAACAAACAAGACCTTGTAAAGTCTCTAAGCTCAGGAAATCCGAAAGACACTTGCTCTATCATGGGTGATCATCATGCATCTGTGGTTAGGTTAGCCATATGAAACAGCCTACTAGTCACGTATGAGTCTCTAACTCAGTATTAGTCACTAGTTTGGATAAAAATAAATCAATAAATTGAATAAAAAACCTAGAGATGGACTTTTCCAATAAATAAATAAAAACATACTAATGAATTTTACGGTTATTTTAAGGTAAATTCAGCCAATAAGATGCAGGAATATGTGCTAATTTATTCTCACTAATATGCACAATATCCACTTTTATATTTATAGATTTACAAGGTTATGGTTCACACAACCTAGTGTGTGCTTAATTATGTGAACCATAATCTTGTAAATCTATAAATATAAAAGTGGATATTGTGCATAATATATATATATATATAAAGCACACACTAGGTTATGTGAACCATAACCTTGTAAATCTACTATATATATATATATATATATATATATATATATATATATATATATATATATATATATATATATATATATATATATATATATATATATATATATATATATATATATATTATGCACAATATCCACTTTTATATTTATAGATTTACAAGATTATGGTTCACATAATTAAGCACACACTAGGTTGTGTGAACCATAACCTTGTAAATCTATAAATATAAAAGTGTATATATATATATATATATATATATATATATATATATATATATATATATATATATATATATATATATATATATATATATATATATATATATAAAATACACACACGTAATGTATTTTAATAATTAACAAAACACTATGATAACAAAATCTTTCTTTTGAAAGAATATATAAAGAATAGTATATTTTATATAATTTGCTTTGTGTAATAATGCTTTGGCGATATTGTATTTAAGCACATCATGCCAATAAAGTAGCCTACTTCAAATTGGAAAAGAAAAGAAAAGAGCTGGCCAGCGATGGATTAAAGTGGGCACGTACACCACGATTCTCTGGCTGTGTCTGCAAACCTGGTGTGCTTCCTATAAAGACAGCATTTTCGGGCATCACATGCGCCACCAATGACACCTAGAGACGCTGTCGACACAGGCAGTTTAGTGTGCAACAGAGACAACGCCAGCGAACGCGCCAATTGTTTCCAAATACGTTGTCTATGTAGGCAGCATACTCGGTGTTTGAGTTGAAATACAGCCCCTGTCTTTAAACAAACGAGTTCCCGGCATTGACTGACTGCGATCAGTCACCTACCAGTTTTCAGGAAACTGTAACATACTATGTTAACTCATAACAGCTCGGCTACCCATGTGACATCTCACAACATGTGGTACAGGTTTATTTTGTTTTTTGTCACTAAACTAGTTTGTCAACTTTTTAGAGCTCGAGATGAAGGCGAGCGAGGCTATGCGGCTAATAACCGAGTGACATTCAGAAAACTAAACTTAGACATACAGAAATACCAATACAGGCCAATAACAGTTTCCACGTACCGTTTTATTAAATTTAATCTCTTATTTTTGTTAATTCTTGTACTTTGACAGGAAAAAAAGTGAGTTTTTGAGTTACCTTTCCTCCCTCCATCACGTCTTGTCAAATGTTCGATGACGTCTCGACGCACGTTGACTCAGTTGAGACTTCGCCTCTTTTCCCTCGGTTTCCCTCAGAAGTCGACTTGTAATAAATTATACAATTTAAAAAAATATATAAATAAATAAATAAACACAGCTTCGACAAGTGTTATGTAGCTTCAGAGGAAGACGGTGTAAATGCCCGCAGACGCCTCTCGCGAACTTCTTCTGACAACTCCCTCTTACTTAAGATGTTTCTCCTCTTTTTTCGTATCTGGTCTATTTGCTTAAAACCAAAGTTATCGGCTCGAGCCGGTGAGTCTGAGATGCTGTCCTGGTTCGGCTGTTAATATGTATGACGCAACTCTGCTGGGAGTGATGTGGGCTGGACTGGGAATGTGTTCTGTGATTGGCTATCTCGGAATGACGCCATACCGAAAAGAGCGTGAAAAACTACACATCACCACATCTTAAAAAATAGAGTTGAAGTATTATTTGATAAGACTAACGAGACGGTGATGAGTTAGTATGTGTTTGGAGAAATGTAGCCAAAGTTTCTGCTAAAATAATATTACTATTTATTACAAACAAGTATCACATTTTCAAAACTCCATAAATGTTCATTAAACTCTTTTTTTTCTCTTAATAACAGTATAATGTGGCATAATAAAAATATTTGGCAAATTCACAGCATAATTAATGTAGTTTAGTTGTGAGAGGTGCATAGAAATATACTGAAAATGCAAATTTCTGATTCTTGAAAAATGTTTTTCTTCAAGGGGTGTTTAAGGAAGTGTGTAAGAAGGAGAAAACAATATTTCCAAAGAAAACTCTTTGCATGATCAAAATAGAAAGAAACCTTTCATGTCGTATTCCTTTGAAATCGAATGAAAACAATAGTATCTGGCGACAGAAAAGTCTGGGTAATCGGAGAGCAAAAATAGCCTACACTCGTGAAATGATCAAACTTACTTATTGGTTTACATATTCTAGAGGTTATTTATTAAATACTAATCACCAGATCCACTCGCTTATCATAAGGTAAACAAATGTGGACACTTTCATTTAAAACCACTCTATTTAAAACAGTGAAAGTCTTCTGTGGCAGAATCACTAATGCAAAGACATCATATCCTGCCAAGAGAGGAAACGGTGTCCAGGTAATGTGCTGCATGAGTTCCCTCGACATGCAGTACCAATGCCCATTCTAGATCAGCGATTAAGCCACCGGATTTGCAGTCAAACTGAACAAGTATTTGGAGAGAAGCTCAAAGAGCGATTGTGTCTCACTCCTACAGACAATTCCCCTTGGATCGTGGGAAAACAAGAGATGAGAGGGGGGTAATACGTAACTACTCATTACAACACAGAGGTTTTGTTTGAGTTGGTGGGGAAGTATCTGCTTATCGCACAAACAAAATAATCAATCTGCAAGAGCAGGAAACAGTCACATTGGCAAAACTACACACAAATAAGAAAAGTTGGTTAAAAGTGCGCACCTTTCGTCTCATTGTTAAATTCGTTTGATATTCTAAAGAAAACAAAAACAGACATTTATGAACAATCATGAATCAATCAAGAATGTTTTAAACCTGGGAGACAGTTCCAGGATGTTCGTCACCTCGAGCCTTCAGAAGAGCGTAATAGTGAATCAAGCACTGAAACAATACAACGCAGGAAGATGCTAAGATTCAAGTTCAAATGAGAATATATAACTGTATTATATAAGATTCTGCACGCTTTTGTGGAAATATATACGTTTATGTATTAGTGCTGTCAAATTGATTAATTGCGATTAATCGCATATAACATAAAAGTTTTGTTTATATAATATGTGTGTTTATATCTATATCTATATCTATATATATATATACACACATACACACAGTATATTATATGTGTGTGTGTGTGTGTGTCTGTGTGTGTGTGTATATATATATATATATATATATATATATATATATATATATATATATATATATATATATATATATATATATATATATATATATATATATATATATACAAAAACTTGTTAGATGTGATTAATCACGATTAATCGATTTTGCATCACTAATATACAGTGTGTGTGTGTGTATGTAATGTAATTAAACTACAGAAAGAAATTTTAGATATATTGATATCACCCAACACTATATCTACACACACACACACACACACACACACACACACACACACACACACACACACACACACACACACACACACACACACACACACACACACACACACACACACACACACACACACACACACACACACACACACACACACACACACACACACACACACACACACACACACACACACACACACACACTTTTAAAGCTTATTTGTTTGACATTTATATAGGAATTAAGTGCCTATTAATGATTGATTAACTAAAATGATACATGTGTAATTGATTAAGGGTATAATAATTACATAAAGGATATCTAAATCATTCAAAATTATTATTATTATTATTAGCACTGTTAAAAGCCAGATGCTTTAGTCTTTAAAAAACATTTGCTATGTAGTGACCTTTAATTTGGAGTAGAAACAGGGGGCGTGACTTTATTGCATCAGAGCAGAGGTGTGTCACTTTGCTCACAGCTGATTGGTCCAATTTCAGTTTGAGATCTCATATCCAGAACATAACCTGCCCTGGAGCAGGTTATCCGTGGAGCGTAAATTACTATGGAGATGAACACTGCCAAACCACTTTAATGGTACCTAAACCCCAGAATTAGCACAAACTAAGCTTAAACATATCCTGGGTCACAGCTAAACTCCCAAACTCAAAGCCTGAGTTGACAGAGAAAGCTAATGATCAGCAAAGCTGGGACCAACAAAACCTGAATAGATTGGTTTGGTTTGGTCAACTTGAAACTAATCTTGTAACCCTGAGTTTGTTAAACTACCAGCATGGTACAGGCCCCAGGGGTAAAGCCGGTTTAGCTGGCTAACCAGATATGTTTAAGCTTAGTTTGTGCCAATCCTGGGTTTTAGGTACCATTAAAGTGGTTTGGCTTTTAGCAGTGTTCATCTCCACAGTAACTTGCGCTCCATGGATAACCTGCTCCAGGGCCGGTTATGTTCTGGATATGAGATCTCAAACTGAAATTGGACCAATCAGCTGTGAGCAAAGTGACACCTCTGATGCAATAAAGTCACGCCCCCTGTTTCTACTCCAAATTAAAGGTCACTACATAGCAAATGGTTTTAAAGACTAAAACGTCTGGCTTTTAACAATGCTTATTTATAATAATATTAATTTTGAATGATTTAGATATCATTCATGTAATTTTTATACCCTTAATCAATTACACATGTATCATTTTAGTTAATCATTAATAGGCACTTAGTTAAAATGAATATAAATAGCCTATATAAGAGTTCATACAAATAAGCTTTAAAATCAATAAATAAAGATATAAAAATTACTACATTTGAGCTTAAATGTTCAATTCTCTCTATATATCAACTAAACTAACTTCATAACTTTTACTTGCATTGATGTAGTAAGATTTTTCTTTAAGTTGTCCTCTTTTATAGACAGCTCTTTTCTTCTTTCTGTGTAAATTTGTTTAAATTCGTAATATTTTTCAATCATGTAAT
Source organism: Gobio gobio (assembly GCF_949357685.1). Classification (NCBI taxonomy): domain Eukaryota; kingdom Metazoa; phylum Chordata; class Actinopteri; order Cypriniformes; family Gobionidae; genus Gobio; species Gobio gobio. The sequence continues at coordinate 8,678,177 of NC_137110.1, read as the reverse complement.
ATTCTGCAGAAGAGAGAAGTGAATCTCAGTTCCACTGATCCACAGCGTGTGATTGGCTATACACTACTGATGTACTCCTAAACTCAGGATCAAAGCCTGAGTTGACAGAGAAAGCTGATGATCAGCATCATGGGACCAACAAAGCCTGAATAGATTGGTTTGGTTTTGTCAACTCGAAACTAATCTTGTAATCATGTTGAGTTTGTTGAACTACCATCATGGTACAGGCCTCTGGTCTATTGTTTATGTAAATTTAAAAAAAAATATTATTATAATTAATTATATAATAATTAATAATGGAGTTTGACACTTTGGCTGTGTGAAGAATATTGACATTTTTAGAAATAAAATGTTATGTTAGTCATTTTTTTCTTCTTAAATCGGTTCCTGCTTGGTATTCCCTTTGTAGTCGGCATGCAGTGGTGTGTTGGCCTCATTCACAAATACAGCCTAGTCAATCTGTCAAAGGTAGAACAAGTAGCCATACACTCTCTTGGCAGGTTTTGTGGGCTCCTGCACGTAAGGATCTAACTAATGTGCACTTTTGTTGCGCTAATCTGCTTATCCGGCATCTAGATTCATTCCACAGTGCGTATCAAGCGCACCATCCAGCAACCTTGTGCTTTACATAATTCACTACGACGAACTCGAGGTTTAGAGTCAGCAGTGAATTTCTGGGAATTCTAATAGCATTTGTTTACCTTCGTCAGTAAATAATAGTATTTTTTATGTCAACCTCTCCTCACATTTCATTCTCCTTGTCAAACAACATGCACAGAAATCTGTTCCCAAAGACTGTTTTCAAAACACATAAGCTGCTCGTGAGCATGATATAACTTCGTATTGTAGATAATAAACATGACCTGTGGATCAACTGTGACAACCAAATGTTCCTTTAGGGATATGCAGGCCTGCAAATAGAAAGCTCAGTATGGATATACACTTTTCTCTAGGCCATGTGTTCTAATATAAATAAGCTAGGATGTGTTTTTATTTGCAAAGGATCAATTTAACATAAAAGTGAAATGTTTTTACAAACCAGTATGATCACAATGATGACCAAAGTGTTGGGTTTCAGTAAGTCGCAGGTGGCAACAGGTTTTATTGACTGACTGAATGTGAAAACTGACCTCTGAATACGGAAACTGGACAATAGTTCAGAATTCATCAAACAACATTGAGATACAACAAATAATCACACCTTGCATCTAAGCGGGTGGTTTTCCTTTTTAACTGTGCTAGAATATGCATCTCGGGACCGCCTCAGGCCTAAGTCAGCCCAAGTTCAGGATGTTTTATTATATGAAACTATGTCAAAAGGCCTTATTCACACATAAAGTACTTTACAATAAAACTGGATGAATAATGATTTAAAAAGTGCACATTTCAGCCAAATACTTATTCGGTCTAATTTGTATATGAGTCATTACTTTAGAAAAAAGATAATATTTTATTGTGACCTAAATGAACGTTATGAGGACTGTATTTAACTGCTATGGAGAAACTGGAACAGGAAAACAGGATAACTGTGTAAAAGGGCGGTCCTCGCCCAACCTTTTGCCCCAATCTTTCTTAAGAAAAAGCAAATACGCAGTTAAGTTAGCAATCTGGTGTTACTAGCCAAGAAATGGTTCCGGTAACTGTTAGAAACAAAGTGCTAACATTGCACAGTCACTTTAGAATCACAGAGGATCGTATTCTTTACACGTTCTTAAAAAAATGAATTACTCAATGATTTTGAATACATTTTTTTGATATAATGAAAGTAAAAAAGCACTGTGTGGCTGTCAGAAAGAAAAAAAAGATCACATACTACTGATGCATTGTATTCCATGCCTTTTGAAACTCTCCGATTTGTGTGAAAAACAGAAATTTAAGAGGTTATTAACTGAATCGGTAAACCTAAAATAACAACTGAACTAAATGTGACAGTTATAGCTATAGTACTCTTTTTGTGGTGTTTGAGATCATTTTATAATGCAGAATTTGCTGAATGCACTGATGTTTTATGATTGTTGAAGGCTTTGATATTAGAGGGTATGAGATCAGAAAATGAGTAGTATTACCCATCCCTAAAGACAAGTTTTTTCAAGAATAATCCTTACAGGTGGAATAATTGTATTCTTTATTAAAGTTTAGTGAGTCTGGGAACTCTTACTCTCATTTTTTCAATCACTTCTAGCGGTAGGATTTCATTAAAATCACTTCAGATGTGGAGTTGGAAAGTGCATAGACATTATTTTTCTTCATAAATTGGAAATGGGCATATAGTATTATAGTGTTTATATAGTAGTATACACATCCATTTTGATTTGAGAAGCAGCCTTGTTTAGAACCAAATACATCGCAAACTCAAGGCCAAAAGGTCGCATAGCTGAATTAGCATAGCATCATGCCAGAAAATGTCAAGGATGAGCTTTTATATATACGTTCTTAAAAAAAAAAAGTTGCAAAGGGGATGCCATAATACTATTTTGGGTTCCCCAAAGAACCTTTCAATAAAAAAAATTTCTGAGCTGTCCAAACTGATACCCAGTCAGCTGGCATCCTTGAATGCTATGCACACAGAATAGACGAACAGCCTGGTCACTATGTCTCCTTTTCATTTAAGTCACTGGGAGTGATTCCAGCTACAGCCCTGGCCAGCTCATACTTTGGCCTCGCATATGCACATTCTTACCTGTAATCTAAACTTCATTCAACCTATGACATTTTAGCACCGGAGCAGTTGAGGCAAGGGCTTTCATAGCGGTGAAATCTGATACACTGGTAGCAGAACTGACAAGCTTGCTACAACTGCACTGAAACACCCAGTGCCCTCTCTGCCAGTTTCGCCCTGCTGAGTCACTGCCCTCATTTAGGCCAATTGGAGAAGGCATGAAAATATTCCCATGTCTCATGGGTTTGTTAATAAGACCACTGCAGGGCATTGTTTAACCTGCACCTCAGCAGATTTATAAAAAACTTCAGCAGTCAGTAAACTTTTTAAAAAGACAATGTAAGTACAGCTAAAAACCTAACAAAAGCTTAATGTTAGACTACACCAACTGCTATATATACAGTATGCATGCACAATGTTTTAGCAAAAAAAAATTATATTTGAATGTACATATTACATATTATTAAACCATAAACAAAAATCCATAATGTCTATTTGTTTTAGTTCTAATAAATACATTTCCTAATAAAAAAAATGTATTCACTGTGTTCGTACAGATTAATTTTGCATCATAATTATGCATCAGAGGGTTAATTGCTGACATCATTTGTAATACTACATTTTTTCAGTCTTTAAGTCAGTGTTGTTTTAGTATCATTGAGATACTATTATAATTTTAGTTTTTATAGTTATAAATATTTTAAAGGTTTAGTCATTTTGTTGTGTTTTTGAGGTTTTTGAGAAAATGTTTGTATGTCTATAATGTCTAAAGTTTTTTTATTTTGGTACATTGAGTTAAACTAAATGAAAATGAGAAATGTTACCTTGGCAATTAGTTGTTATTATATAATGTTTTTATATTTTAATTTATTTTAGTTAACGTTTATGATATTTCAAGTAATGCATTTTTTATGGTATTAGTTTCAGTTAGTTTTAGATAACTATAACAATGTTTTGGTCTCTAGAAAACTTAAGCTTTACGAAATGAATCCTGTTCATGCCATTAAAAGTGTACTTTTAAACATCATAAATGAAATGCATCTTTAAAGCTTTAATGCATACATAAAGATTTCATTGTACATGTGTGCTACAACAGTAGCTGAGCTACAGAAGAATTTTCTTATCGGGTCACAAAGGTCGATGTTACACATCTAAGCCTGTTGTGCTTGTTTTACAGGATGAATAGAGGATTTAGAAGTATTTACTTCAAATGTGTACATTACATAATCAGATAAGCATGGAGGAATTTGAAAAGATATAATTTTAACAAAGTGGTTTTTGTGTCTAATTCTGGTCATTCTTTTTTCCTCTGAAAATTTACAAATTTGCGCAAACTTCAGCAACATTCAATATTTATTCACATTCCCCCTCAGTCTATATGGTAAAAGTATCAAATAGAAAAAGTGTAGTCTAAATAAAATGTCTGCTAATCTTTATGTAGGTAGGTCCAAAAGATGTATTAGCCAACCCATAGTATCTTTGTCCAACTCATAAGTTAACTGTTACTGTAGCATGTTGCATATAATTGCTACACAAATTCATCTTCTAAAACATCAATGCAGCATTTCTGCAATTCCTGTCAGCATCCATTAAGCCATGAAGTGAACCAGCATATGACTCCTTTAATGGTTCTGCTGGATTTTTGCCATTATCTATGGTTATGTTATCTAATGCCAGCATACCTCCAATTTCAACCAATCACAAACTGTCTTCAAAATAAACATTGGGATTTTAATTTGATAAACATATCTGTGTATTGGCTAGTAATTCTGCATAGCCTATAGCAGAGGTTTTCAAACTTTATGATGCCAAGGACCCCCAAATATGATGAACCTTTTATGAGGGACCCCCTTCCTAAAATCCATCTATATGTTTTTAAGTATGGAAAAAAAACATTTAAACTGTTAAACAGATAAATAGTAAGTGTGACATTATAAATACAACATATTGTTTCCAAAATGAAATTTGCTATACGTAATGTTGGAAGTTTAAACCCGAAGAAGAACATTTTCAAATAAAAATTATTTGTATAAGCAACTTTCACAATAATTGTATGTAAGCATCTTACGTACTGCGTTAAGAAAACTGCCTTACAACCCCAGTGAGTGAGACAAAGGGGACTATAGTGAGAAAAACTCACTAGAAAGATACAATTCTGGAAAGTATGTATACGGCAAGAAAGGTGTGAAATATTTAGAACTGAAACAGTTGGAATGTTTGGTAGACTTTATCCATTTTTGCTTTGTCTTTTTTTTTGTGGAAATTTTCTGGGGACCCCTGGGGGTGTAATTTGTAAACACACAATTGACCACACACTCTATTTAATAGGTCAATATTGTGTACTAAACACTGACATAACAGTAAAAGTGCTTTGCTCTGCATTCAAAGGCTTTTCACTGGTTTATTGAAATCCTTCTCACACAGTTGGCAGCTCTTCTCTGATTCAGATTGATATAGGTGGGGCACTTTAAGTAGTGGTCATACATAACTACCGGTCAACATAAAGTCTTGTTCATGCCTGTTCTGAGACACAGACAAAGGATTAATTGATATCAATAAAAGCTGTCTGATTGTTTTACAGCCAAAGCATTTCCTTAATAAAATTGAAGACGTGCACGATAACACACAATGAGGCAGGCTTTAGCTAGCAATGCCTCGCCTTCTATATTATCAGGGAATGTCTGGCTGATGCAATATTGACGTGTTTATATAGCTTTACACCTGAACTGTAATGCCATGGCCCCTGAACTGTAAGTTACTACATTCCCTATTTACTCAATACACTTTGGTTTGAAAATGTCATAGGATGACCATTGTCAGCCTCAGATGGTACGTCAACATGATGCACAGGTTTTTATCAGTCCAGGGAGCAAAGTTTTGTTTACAAGTCACCTGGTTGCAGTAAGCACTTCCGAGGAAGAGTCAATGAAAGGTTTATTTAATCAAATATCTGAAAGACAGCCACATGAGTTAGTAAGTAAACAAGATGTCCTCAAACTATATATTCTGTATTATTTTGTCCACATGCTGAGAAATACACTGTCAAATATATTATAATCACCACTTGAGCAATTCATATCTTTAATAGAGAATGCTGGACACTATTTGAAATGAGCTACCACTTTCATTACTGTGATACCATCTATTCTCAACCTTTACGCTGAGGAGGAAATCCAACACGACTTTAAAGGGACCAAGCGAAACTTTATGTATTTCTGCTCAGCTAGCGACATTGGGCATCAACCACACGGCAAACGCTATAATACTTTTTCGTAAACCGTTTACTTTCTTTGTTGAACAATTCTATCTAATAACATATTTGATAGGACTGTTAAACAGATTGTAAACTAATGAAGACGGCGAATGGAAGCACTGTGTGTTCTCATGCTGCCTTCACGTGCTATTGGAATTATCATAAATACGAGTTTCTGAGGTAAAAATTGTACATGAACGCCCTCTGATGTCGTGTTTATCACTGGGAAGTTCGGAAATAATTTTGATACCCAAATTCCCGAGATGGGCATGTCATAAACTTTAAAAATGGTGGCGGGGAGAACGACTGCTGTGGCATGTGTGATTTATTCGTTTTTTTCCATAAATAGCTAAATTGTCCTGTTTGGTCAGTAATGTGGTGCATATTTACATATACGAGAAATCATTTGAAGCGCATTGTATGTTTTATACACAGCGAAAATAGCCTGTATTTGACCGAAATTACAGAATCGACAGAAAGCAGCCTATATGGATAGCCTCGTAAATGTTTATACGGTTGTCAGTGTATGTGACACTACATATAATTTAGGTTTTAATAAGATTTCCTAATAAACAGGCAAGAATAAACCTGGTGTCCTTCATGATTCCTGTTCATTCCGACAACAAAGCACTTGAATGCAACAAGCTTGTAAATTACGACTTCTGAAGTGGGAATTATGAAGTTCCGATTGCACATGAAGTATCGCCGTCAAAGCAGAATAATATAATAACAATACAGTAGAAATCAAGTGTAGTGTCAGTTCTGGCAGGTCATGTTAGTAGACATCCCAACCTGCAAAAAGTAATTTCAGAGAGGTACCCCGAACATGTGCGCTCTTGCTCGCTCGCTCTAGATTGAGGGAACTTCCGGGAGACTTGGGATGTCTGCGTTAGTCAAGCTCGCATCAGCTGACTGTCAGCTGATCACGTCTACCTATAGGAATACAACGTCTATCACAGCATACATATATAAGCTCCTTCAGTACTATCAGCAGCTATCGCGTTTCTCCAGAGCTCATTTACCCTCCTCCATCCCCAGCTCCTCCTCTCATCCAGTCAGGATTTGGTATTCTGATTTCCCTTGAATCATACTAAATTCCTGAATTATTTTGTACATTTAAATATCGACATTAATGATATCTGCAATACATTATGTTGGTTCTGTTCTGTTTACCCTAAGGGGGTTATCGCTGCCCTCCCTGCTCTTATCCATGCTAGGCTGCATGGATGCGCAGGGAGTTCTTGCCCAGAACAGAACCATAACGCCAATCCAAACTGTATGCTAATAATCAATTATCTTTGAAGATAGTGGTCCTGACAGAATATTCATTTTTATGCAAACCTTTAAATATGTTTATTGTAATAATAATAATTTAAAAAAAGAAAAGAATAAATAAAAACATTTCTAACTACACACTATCAACTGACAGCTGTCACTGAAGACATCTAGTAACCCATGAGGATGTTTGGTTTGGGTCAGTGACAGCTGCCTAGTAACAAAGCATTTGGAGGAACTACTCAATTGATACATGTCTGGAGCAAATAAGACCTGAATTGTTCAGGCTCTAAGCTTGAAAGTGCCCATGGGTTACTATATCAACTGCTTGGAGTATCACTACTGGATATTGTATCTAATAATGTTAATTAATAAGGTAATTTTATCTAATGACCTCAGCTGTGATAAGTGTACTTACATCCACACATTGCTTCTGTTGTTGTGTCATTAAGAGCTTCTTCAACAGGGATCTTTTTTGTCAATTCCATAGATTCTTATTTACCAATATTTATGTGCAGACTGGTAATCCAGTTACTTTCAATCCCTTGAGAACTGGGGGCCCACTTTGATTGACTGAGAGGGGTTTACTGGCAACGGTTAATCTCACAGTAATTAAAAAGGGGCATTGGAAAGGGGACAGTCAGAAATATAGGGGCCTATTGAAAACATGCAACCCTTTTATAGATCTTCCGAGGGTTTCTTTGCTACCAGCAGCCATTTTGTTTGGGTAATGTGCCATTTTTCTTGGCTCCAAATTGAATGCAAAGGATTCTGTGTGCCTTTATCATTCAATTCCGGATGGAAAGCTTCATCTCCATGGAGCATCATCAGGGTCTCTGTGGACTTCCTGTTAAACTATAAAAAGATAGTGACTGGTAAGGGTTGGACACAGAAAGTTATAACTCATTCTTGGCTGGGCCGCTAAAGAGATCCATCCTACCTGACATTAAGTAGGTAGATGCCTGCCTCCTGAAAACGTAGCCCTGGTTACAGCGTTTTCTGTTGCCTGATGCATTGTGAACAGTTTTTATAGCGTCTGACTGTAGATAGGTCACACACACAAATTCACTTTAAGGTATGAATCTACTAAATTCCAACCTTATCTAATAAGTAAAGCATACAAAAAAAAGTTAAAATAAGTAATATTTAAAAAAAAAATTGTATATTAAGATATATGTATATATGTTATATATATTATGCAATAAAAAATTATTTGGACTCATTAGCACTTAAAAATAAATTATATATATATTATAAAAACATTATATATATACATAAATTCTCAAGCCATGCTTGTACTTGCTGACTTTTTAATCAATTCATACAGTTAGCCCTTTATTTATTTATTGGTTAATTAATGCTAAGCCCTAATTCAATGCCTTGACATGTGGTATAACACACTCTGTCAACATGCCTACATTACACTGAAGAATTGCATTATATGCCTATTGCTTTTTAGAGGAATTTGGACACGTGTGCCACACTGAAAATGTATGACATTACATAATAAAATACCAAAATAAAAGGCATTTATTTTGAAGAAACAGTACAAGCACACATTTCAAAGATTTCAAAACAAGAAGTTTGTCTTTAAATGTTAAAACAGTAGATATACACTACTGTTAAAAGGTTTGAGGTCAACACATTTCTTTTTTGCAAGGATGCATTATCAAAAATGACAGTATAGACTTATAATGTTTAAAATAATGATATTTTAGATAAATGCTATTCTTTATATTCATCAAAGAATCTTGTACAAAAGTATCACGGTTTGCACAAAAATATTAAACAGCACTTATTCACTGCTAATATTAAGAAGAACTATTTTTAACTTTGATAATAATAAAAAAAATATTTATTGAGCAGCAAATCAGCCTATTAGAATGATTTTTGAAGGATCATGTGACACTGAAGACTGGAGTAACGATGCTGAACATTTTACAAATATATACAAATCTAAAATAGTCATCTTAAATTGTAATAATATTTCACAATATTACTGTTTTTACTATATTTTGATTACATACATGCAGAATTTGTGAGCATAAAAGATTTCTTTCAAAAACTAAATATTTCCAGCCCTAAACTTTTGAACAGTTGAGTACAGTGTGAAGATTATCTTTTTGGGCCCACTGTACATTTTTAATGATTTAAATAAAACTGAATAAGCAAGACTGATGAGGAAATAGTGTGCGACCACTGAACCTAGTAATGCATCATCCCCTCCAGCATTCATTATGTCCAATTAAGCATCCGCCAGTCCAGCTTTTCCCTGCAACTGGGCACAATATAAAAACAGGCTGTCAGTCAGAGTTAAGCCAAAGCCTTTTTGAACCAACGAAGCATCAGAGTACCGGGCTGGCTCAGACCTTTTTTTCTTAAAGAGCACACACAGACAGACTAAACAAATGTAAAAATGAACTATATTCCCATTGAGTTGATTGAGAAAGACTGAGAATTTGAATTCCACGAATCCGTTTGCATAGAATCTATATGTTTTGTCCAGCTGTTGAGTATAATTCAAAATGCTTGTCCAAGTCCTAATGGACCAGAGTTTCCATCAGAACAGTTTGACAGAGGAAAATCCTCAAGTGCATCCCTGAGGGACACTTTAGACAGGCGCGGGATGAATGGTGAGCATTTATAAGCTTTCATTGTGAATATATTAGCATTCCGCTAGTAAACAGAATGCTTTTGTGACATGTTTTAAAAACATGTGGATATACCAGAAATATAGGTCAGGTGTATGACTGCGATTATACAGGAAGTGGCATTGATTAATATTTGAGTCACCAAGTGTCACCGTCTCTGTGTGTGGGAAGTTGCTCTTTCATTATAACTGAGTTTGAATATGTGTTTGTGTTGGCAGTCAAGATCAGACTGGTTTAGATTTACAATCACATGAGGCTGACGTGTAACGCAATTGTGTGACACCTATCACGTCTCTCTTTCTTTTACCCTCCTTCTGTTACAACCCCCACTGATCCAGCTATCTGACCATCCATCAGAGTCTCCTATTCAACCTTTCAGTCTTAAATCCAGAATATCGCAATAAATATCATAAACTTGGAGCTAGAACTTTTGACTTGGCTCCTAGAACCTAGAACTATGCCCTAGCAACCACTCAAAACAAAGTCTTGCACAGTCAAACACCATTCAAAATAATACAAATCTAATATTGCTAATATTGCTAGTACCTTTTTTTCTTTTCACAGTTCTTGCCATTTTGAAAATTGTGCTTCTTTTGCCTCTCTCTTTCTCGATCAGACACTCACAAACACTCTTTCTTTCTACCTAAACCTTATCCCCCTTACTGGTGAAGCAAATGCTCTCGCTGACACATACACACCCTGAAAGCCAAACCCACTAGATGTGTGCGTGTCTGCGAGCATGCACGTCTGCCATCTGACGGCACGTCCCCTCCTCTGCCATCTCACGTCTATTCGTTTAAACAGCAGCTCAGCCTGTGAAGTGCTAACCACAACCTGTTATTACTGTTGATCCTGCCTTGTAGAAGCATGGAAAATTTTGACCTCACGGCATCAGCCCGGCTTCAGTCAAAATCAGCTGAATGGAAATGGTGAAGTTTTGTGGTAGCATCACTTATTGTTCTGCTTTCTTAAACCTTTTGTCATTGGGGCATGATCAGCAGTTGTAGGTTATATGGCTTAAGTTTCTGATCAAATGAAGATGCACTTCCTATACAGGGGCAACCACTAAAACCCTCTGCAAGTTCAGCTTCCACCTGTACTTGAATGTGTGTGGCTTTCACATGTACATACATGTCTGTTTCATTAACTCATGTCATTCCAGTCCAAACAAACATGAACGAAATGCTGGAATTCATCTTGTAGACAATTATAAATGGTGCCTATGTACAGTATAAGGAAAAGCAGACGATATGTGTACAATACATACATGAAAACTCCTCTAATAATACTCTAGAAGCATCTCAGACAGACAATGTGAAAGATGTAAAGATTTTTTGGTCACTATATAATTCAAATACCTCCATTTGTGTTACTTCATAGTTTTGATGACTTTACTCAGTCTAAAAATTGTACAAAAAATAATTAAAAAAAACAACAAACAAAAGTAGTAAATTTTTTTCTACAGTATAGTGTAGTATCATTTATGCTTTATTTCATAAAGATTTTTTAATCAGTTCCATATTTCTCCTAATATTTATATAAATGGCTCGCAAAATGGACCAATACATTACCCACAAGCCACAACTATCTTTCAATGATGTACATCAAGGCTGTGTGAGGACACAGTCACACTTCTGCAAGTGAAAACTAGAACTCGAGAACTGCAAATGCAAGAAATGCAAAACTAACCACTTTAGGGGAAATGCGAAGTGTAATACAGTCTGTGTTAGACTATGCAGCGCTAACCACCTAGAACTGGTGAAAGGTAGAATAACCTGCTGACAAATATATTCTCTAATGAGGAGAGGATAGGGTTTCCCCTTCAAGCACACAAACACACAACAAAAAACAGGCTCAAAGCTCATTGAATGTCTGCAAGACATCACATTCAGAACAGCGGCCAAGCGGCTGAATGAAAAGACCTCATGAAGGCTTTGTATAGTGTTTGCTTGTTGGTCCCAGCAGAAGCTTTGAGAGCATGAATGCTTTAATACATTTATTCATTCCCACAGTAACTGTGGTAACTCCATATCCAGATTCCAGACACAAAAGCAACAAGAGGTTATGATATCTGACACTTAATAGAGGCAATGATTTTAAAGGGTCCTTTTATGCTTTTTTTTTACATTTTCAATGTTGCTGTTTGAGCATGAAAAGGGACTGCAAAGTTAGAAATCACAAAGTCACTCCAAAGAGAGTTATCCTCTATCAGTAAGCACTGTTTTTGAACTCCCTGAAACACATCAATTGTAATCTTGAGTTTTCTTCCGGGAACGAACAGGTCACAATATCACTCATTTAAATAATTCCCACACAAGTAATGCAGAAAGAAAGTTTGAGGCCTGGTTGAGTTGCATTAGTAGTGTGTTAAAACCAAGCGTGCCACACAAGTCCTGAAAAGTGAAGCCATAGCGCCTCGATCGCCCCCAGGTGGTTGGTCCCAGTATAGGTCATAAACCCCGCCCTCTCTGTGTAATGTTGCTAATGGGACGTGAAAAAAACAAAACAATCAAATTACACTTCAAATAATTTTTTTCAAAGATGGTTTCTGTCATTTTAGGTAGTTTTTATCAAGCTGATGTAAGTTCAACTGTTCGTTGTTTGGTTTTAGTTAGTTATGAGATGCTATAAAAACAGGGACGTGACGTCATGATTGACAGCTGAGATTGACAGCTTCTCTGAGCAAAGTAGTCACTGAGGCACTAACAGACTTTTTTCGGGAGGAGATTGGAGCTTCAACTTCAATTTTTACATTTCCATAACTGTTTATTTCACACCAACATAATGAGTTGTTCTGCAGTAAACTGAGGGAGTGTGTGCGGGGTTTTGATATCGTGGCTCTACTTCCTGCTCTCTACTGCGCAGACCCGGTCCAGAGGTCACTACTGCACGGACTCAGGTCCCAAATCAGCACAAGATGTCAGCGCCATATTGAGACATTGGTTGCTTCGCTTTTCTTCAGTGGAAAAGAGTGATGGCAAGTCGTCCATCTTTTTTCACGGCCTATGGTTAAAACTCACGGTTATGGTAAGGAGGTGTGACATTTCCGAAACACGCTTGAAACGCTCGAAACAATCACAACACCCTGTTTCAGCCGACCAATCAGAGTACAGTGTGCTTTTTGAAGGACGGGCTTCATAACTAAATAGAGCATTACTGACAGACTGGGAAAAGAGGTGCTGCAACAATGGCTATGTTTACATGCACAAATGTAGCTTCAATCGGACTGAATTAATTCCAATTGATGAATCTGAATGTAGTGTTTACATGAACGCTAAACAAAGTGATCGGGTTGATTTGTGCGTTTATCAAATCAGAAATGATTTTTTGATATATGCTCAAATATGCAGAGTTATCGCTGTTTGCGCATAATAACTATTCTCCTACATTGGTTCTTTATTTGTTGTAAACAGCAGACTTAATATTTAGCCATTTCTCGTCATCATTTGGAGACAATGAGCATATGAACCATTTTGCTGTGCTGCTAATACTTTATATACGTCATTACGCTATTCCTACGTCATTGCACATTCACAGTCCTTTCAGTTTCGCTTTTCAATCTGATCAAGTGTTTACATGTCCTCTCGATCGGATTAGAAAAGGAATAAACCACCCCTTTCAATCAAAATTTCATTCAGATCATAATGCACTTCTCAATCAGATCGATTACATGAAGGCTTTTCAATCCAATTGAGCCGTCAATCCGATTACTACTGGATTATTTGGTTGCATGTAAACGTAGCCAATGTAAAATATGTGAAAAATAATGTTGGTTTTTTTTTACATTTAAGCATGAAAATCAATTCTAGTACGCACCAAAAACAAAATCAAGAGTTTCAAAAGGGACATAATAGGTCCCCTATAAGCTCAGTTAATATTACACAATTTCATTCTCAGACAAACACACTGACATTTTTGTTCACTGATTAATCTGGTGCCAGTTTTTCAGTGAGAAGCGACCGCTTTCACAGGTACAGCGGGTCTCTTTCACACTACTGTCCTATGCCAGGTACAGCACAAAAGGCCAAAATGTGGTCAAAACAATCATTCATTTTACCTGGTCAAAAACTTGGGAGATGCTCTTTAGATGTATTACATATAAGAATAATAAATAAGAAAAAAATAAACTCACCCTGAGAAATATTCACTATAGTAAAAAGTGTGACAACTAGTAATATGGATTACTGGACGTAGGCATGGCGTAGTATAATAATGCTGACTATTTAAGAACTTCAATCAGAGAACTGATAGGATGATGTTTAATTGTGTGTTATTTTGGCCACCGAGTCTGATTACTTTTGTTCAGTCTACACTCATTTACTTGTTACAGAAACACATTCATCTCTCAGATCGGATCATCCATGTGAATACCAAATCCCACTTGGAAACAGCCCTTCCAAGTCGCCATCCAAAGCATCAAACAAGCTCTTTTGAAGAGCATTCATGGCCATTCAAACTACATGGAAAAGGAAAAGGCCTGCTCATGTTAGACTAAATATCCGGACTGCAAAAGTCACAAGTCAGTCGCGTAACTAGACAAATAAACGAGTAACAATGAGAGAGGAATACTGAGAGTCTCTATGTAAATATACAACCTCTGTGACAATACAAATCAAAGTTCCCTCCATGCTGCCTTTTTGAGACACTTCCTTGAAATACTGAGAAAAAAGGAAGAAAAAAATGATCTCAAATGCAATTGTATTTATTCCAGTAAATGCATTTGACTTTTGCTGTTACGGCTTTTTTTTGTGTTAGATAACCAGAACTGTTATATTTGTGATATCATGCATAGTGCATGTTTTTCATCACTGATATCAAATTGATATAATATTCATATACACAGTTACACATACGGTTATGTTAGTCAGTGGTTAAAAGCATCTCTTGCTGCTAACTCAACTGGCAGATAGGCAGGAAGTGGTTAAGACATTAGATAAAAAGAAGGTGAACACTTTTCTTCATTTTTGGCTAAGTCTGACATTTCAAAGTATGACTCTGACTAGCTATGCATCTAGTCAAAAACATACACACAGAAATGAATGAAAAATAGAAATTGTCTTATTTTTTGCTGGTTCAATGTTGTGTTTCATTATTGTTTTATTGTTTACCATCATTGTAGAAATATTGCATAAAGTACCGCAAATAAAAAATATATAATATAAATAATATATTTTATATAATATATATTATTTTTTAATAAAAAAAGTCTACAGTGAGGACAAGCTCTATGCTACATTAAATGGGCTTCCTTGTAAGATCACAAATGTCAGATCACTTTGAATAGAAATAATCTCATTTAATGGTAAATTTTCTTTTATTCGAGGTCAAATGAGGTGAAAAACTACAGATTTAACATTAGGAGCATTTTGTTGACCTCTAGTCAAAAACATACGCATAGAATGTGTGAAAAATACAAATAGTCTTATTTTCTGCTGGTTTAATGTTTTGTTTCATTATTGTTTTTTAGTTTACTATTATTGTAGAAATATTGCATAAAGTACTGCCACAAAAAAAACTATTATATAAATAATACATTTTATATATTAATTGTGATTTATTATTATTATTTTTTACCTTAAATACATGTCAGTGGGGGTTGACAAAATGTCAAAGGTCAGCATGTTAAATTTAATAAGCATTTTTTCTTCAGGAAATAATCAATAGCTTTTTTTGTAAGACAGGCTGTAAAGGTACAAACTGTTTGAAAATGTTTTATATAACTGGTTACAATTCCAGTTACACTCTATGTTGTTTTGGTTGAGTGTAAGAACTGAATAGGACCTGTGTAAGCCCCCTTGTGGAAGAATGCGTTTCGTGTTCTTTTTTGAACAATGCCTCATTCTGATGAACAGACGTCACTACAAAAGACTCAGATCTTCAGATTGATTCCCACAACCTCATCGCCCAGCAGTTTTATAAGACTTGCTTTTTCATTTCTGGCCAGTTTCTTCACTTACCTCACATTTTTCCTCTGTTGCACGTCTGGTATTTCGCAACAGGCCATTAGAGGGCACAGCGATGCCATAACCATCCCACAATGCCACAGTCGGTAGTGGGCGGAGCTTACCAGTCACTGCCAGACCAGAACCTGCCACAATAAAATGCAATGATAGATTACAGCTCAGTTCTGTTTTACAGGAGACATGCACTATAATTAATGGCACTATCAGAGACCTGACACATGTAAGAATGGGAGAGAACATCATTTATCAATGAAAATATTTAAAAATGGGAAACAAACTGTCCCATATACTATGTACACTGATCAGGCATTACATTATGACCAAAAGTGAATAAGGTGAAGTGAATAACACTGATTCTCTCTTCATCACGCCACCTGTTAGTGGGTGGGATATTATTGCCAGCAATTGAACATTTTGTCCTCAAAGTTGATGTGTTAGAAGCAGGAAAAATGGGCAAGCGTAAGGATTTGAGCGAGTTTGACAAGGGCCAAATTGTGATGGCTAGACGACTAAGTCAGAGCATCTCCAAAACTGCAGCTCTTTTGCGGTGTTCCCTGTCTGCAGTGGTCAGTCTCTATTTAAAGTGGTCCAAGGAAGGAACAGTGGTGAACCGGTGACAGGGTCATGGGCGGCCAAGGCTCATTGATGCACGTGGGGAGTGAAGGCTGGCCCGTGCGGTCCGATCAAACAGACGAGCTACTGTAGCTCAAATTGCTCAAGAAGTTAATGCTGGTTCTGATAGAAAGGTGTCAGAATACACAGTGCATTTATGATGGCCGATAAATGAATATTTAAAAATAATAATAAAAACGGACGAAACACCGCTCAACCACATTATGAGTGTTGCCGTTTCATAGTTTGCCCACCAGAGGGCATTCTACAACTAGTGGTTGGCAACACCAGCTGATCCAGCCAGAGTCATGCTGCACACCGCATTCACAACTGAGAGATCATCCGTGAAGTGCCTGGTAAATTGGCAACTGTCCCGGGACATACATTGCTTGAATAACAATTAAAAGAACATCCCCATCAGTTCTCTCAACTCAAATAAGCATGAGAAAATTTGTGACTGCCAAGTCCAGTTTGGCTGTTACATGTAAGCCAAGAGTGAAACGGAATTAGCCAGTAATTACATAAGGTTGCTACAGTATAGTTGACTGACTGTCAGTTTAACTCGGACAATGTGACTGAATAAGATGTATTTCTTTAATAGCGTGACAGTTGGACAGCATGAGACGTATCATCTCCCCTGCCCGCTATTTTGAAAAAGTATGTTTTACAATATTTTGCAGTATGACGTTGTCCATTTCTAAATGATGGCTTATCATAGACTTTAGCTAACCACAATGCCATGGCTATCAGTGGAAGACCGCTAACATTAATGCGCTTGGAAATCACAACAAATTTATTCTGCCTAAATAAAGTAATGATTACTGTATTTATAACTAGTATATTTGTAGTTCCAGTCCCTGCATTGTAAATCGTAAGTTAGGCACGTGAGGAGTGAACGAAAGTGCATTGCTGACTTCGTTCAGACGCAGCATTGATGAGTGGACTTACTGCATCATCAGTAGTAGATTTTCAGAAGGCAGGCACCAAATTATGATTGAAAATGGTTTGTTGTAGCTTGATGGATAGAATTAAAAGAGTGCATGTAAAGGGATAAGCAAGTTGACATTGTAATTATAAGGTAGCTCATAAAGCAATAAGGCATGGGTGTCGGAACCATTGTATGTGGGTGGGACAAGACCCACCCACTTTTTAAGATCAATGATATTGGACCCACTCACTTTTATCGTCTCTAATTCAGCACGTCTGTTTACCGACCACTAACCGATAAGCACTTATTATTAAACATGTTAGATGCTTTATTTCAACTTTTTTAATATTCTCTTAATTTCGAATGATAATAAATGCCTTTCCGATCTGATATGTGATGGGAAAAGGGAGTAGAGTGAGTTCGGCAAAAGTCGGATTCGAACCTGGGGTCGATTTGCGTCAAAACTTGATGCCATATGTCTTACCCCTACACTATTGCCACTCTCAATGATGTGGTGATTTCTGTAATTTTGTCTTGCCCAACCAGACATTTAGCAAACAAGGCGGTATATTTGTACTTAATGTAAATGGTACCTACTCCAGTCAAATCTTTTGACTGGAGAAGGTGAGAGGAGGACCCACCCACATTTTTTTTCTTCCAACACCCATGCAATAGAGACTAATTTCACACACACACACACACACACACACACACACACACACACACACACACACACACACACACACACACACACACACACACACACACACACACACACACACACACACACACACACACACACACACACACACACACACACACACACACACACACAAAACATCAGGAGTGACCTTTGTCTTGTTTAATAATAATACAAATGACGTTGATAGAAATAATAATATAAAAAACATCAGGAGAGACCTTTGTCTTTTTTAATAATAATAATACAAATGATGAATAACTATAAATAACTAATGTAAGGGAAATCTGTTTACATTTTTTTATGCGTTTCTGTTTATAAATATATATAAATATATATATCTCGGCTTTTTATTTTTAGATTTTTAAATCACCAAATATCTGTATCGGTTTCGGCCTTAAAAATCCTTTATCGGTCGGGCTCTACGTACCACCTTCCTAAGCATTGTTGCAGACCATGAACACCCTTTCATGGAAATGGTATTCCCTGGTGGCTGTGGCTCTTTCAGCAGAATAATGCGCCGCCACAAAGCAAAATGTAAGATTTTTTTTTTCCGGATAACTTAGAATCAGTGGGGGTAATGGTGCTGTTCTGGTTATTTATACATTTTTATTCCTTTAACCGCAGATTGTGTTAATATTTGCCATGTATGTTTTATATATAGCGTCATTGTGGAATCTGCTCAATTAAAAAAAACAACCTTGACAACAGCTCAAGATCCAACATGTAAATCTAAATATGACCACTAGATGGCAGCCATAACACAGTTTAAGTGTTTCCTTATCCTGACCTACTTTTGATTTCACACCATCCACACATACCACATTCTTATTCAACATACAGAAAAATTATAAAAAATGTAAGAAAGCCTACAGTGAGGACAAGCTCAATGCTAAATAAACTGGGCTTCCTTGTAAGATTAAGAATGTCAGATCACTGAATAGAAATAATCTCATGTAATAGTACATTTTCTCTTTTATTCAAATGAGGTGAAAACCAACTGATTTAACATTAGGAGCATTTTGTTGACCTATGCTTGCAAAGGTAAACTAAAAGATCAATTTTAAAAAAATATTTATTTACTTATTTGGTCAGAATTAACTAATTAAACCCTCAGTTCTCCTCAATTAAAAGCCAATCATGCTCCATGCAAGATCATACTGTGGAAAATACTCAAGGGACATCAAAGGAACTATTGCAGGTATTTCTACAACAGTACATCAGCGGCACAGAGGGACTCCACATAAATATTTCATCTTCTCGCCCATGAATTATGCATGTTCTATTACACGCCCACATAATATGATGCTCATGTCAATTTGGAGGTCCATTGCTCTACAGGGTGACGGCTATGAAATCCACCTCTCAGGTGAAATGTGATATACCACTGGATGCCTCTGCTTCTCCACAGTGGGGCTTATGGGAATTACTGTTTTACTGGAAAACAGGTTGAGGCAGTGGGTCACTGTGTCTGGAAGCCAAGTATCAGGGGAGCTGTTGTGGGGCCAGATAATTAAGTACCGGTCAAATCAGATAAGTCATATTGCAGATTAATTATGGAATAATCCTCATAATGCATACGCAATATCTAATGCTAGATAGGGAGACGCGAGAAATGAAACTAGTTTATAATATGATTTGTTTCTAGCAATCATATATATTGACTTTTGAGGGCAAGACAAGGCCTGTAGTACAAAAAAACCCTCTACAATCTCTACACAATTCTAATGAATTTTCCATGGAACAAATTGCTTGGGTCCATCTATTCCGCCCTATGATTAATCATAAGTGTTGAAAGATAAACTAGATTTCAACATTTTCCAAAGAAAAATCTAAGTGTGTGTCAGTCCAAAACTCACTGCCTGATTGGTTCTAATGTTGCTATGTGGTTGCTAGGGTGTTCTAGGGTGTTACTAGGTGGTTGCTTACTTGCTCAAGTCAAAGCCCAGGTCCAAAACTCTGCTTTTCTGGTCATTATGTAATAGTGATGCTTGTCTTAGTACCTCCAACAATTGAGGAAACATAAGCAAACCTGGGTACATAACAGGAAACAGAGGAATTTCATACATTAATAAATTATTGCAGACTTGCATGCACAAACACATGCTAGATTTATTCCAGTGGCTTCCACCTCCCCCCATGATGAGGAACACATGACCACTGACATGAAGACCAATCACGCTCTGGACCAAACAGCACAATCAAAATTAGCCTTTCAACCAATCAGCTTAACCCCAGGGCCCTGAGGACTGTGTTTTACTGTGATCCTCACACCCCATTATTTGAATATATTTGCATACATTGCAACCCCATTGCCTACACAGAACCCAGTGGCCCATAGGATGCTAGCTTTGTCTTTATCTCAAAGAACTGAGGTTGAAGAAAATTTCTTAATACATTAATGTATATATATCTATATATATTCTATTTAAATAAAAAAAATTGGTAATTCACGTTTGTTCATGATACACTAGCCAATGTTCATTTACATTACTTAAAATGTTGAAAAGAATTGCAGTTAATAATTTAATTGTGTAATATATATATAATGTGTGCATGTGTGTGTGTGTGTGTGTGTGTGTGTGTATATATATATATATATATACACATACACACACACATAAGTTTGTGTTTACATTATATATATGTGTGTACTGTGCATAATTTGTATGTACAGTATATTTGAATACACACACATGCATATATTTAAGAAATATTTGCATCTACATACTGTATATATATTTTTATCATTTGTATTATATATAAATATCACATATTTTTCTTAAATATATACATGCATGTGTGTGTATTTACATAAACATAATTATACACAGTACACACATATTATGTAAACACAAACCTTTATTTTGGATGTGAATTATCGTGATTAATGGATTTGACAGACACACACACACACACACACACACACACACACACACACACACACACACACACACACACACACACACACACACACACACACACACACACACACACACACACACACACACACACACACACACACACACACACACACACACACACACACACACACAACAAATGCTTATCGAAACCATATTGAATCCATATCAAACCTGAACCGTATTGTAAAGTGTTACCCTTATTTTTACATAATTGTCAACAACTACACTATATATTTAACCAATGGCTATGCTTTCACAGGTCAAACATTTATTTTTCACAATATTTTAAGCAAGCAGGTCATTATTTATGGCATCAGGAATACGCTTCTCGCTTGCGGTTTGTCATTTTATCAGTAAACTTTTCAGCATGCATTTCAAGCGAGCCGCCATGATATCCAAGAGAGGAAATTAAAGCCCTTTGTGTTGCCATGGTGCTGGTAGACTGACAGAACAAGAAGCAGGGGAGGGATTTAGGAAGAAGGGGGAGGGTTATTAAAGCATGCTGTCTTGTGATTGGCTGAGGCCGTGTCACATGTGACCTTTGGAATGCTAATGCCTAGATTCCCCCCTACTTTCTCTCTCTCTTCTCTGCGGTAAAGCTTACAGCACAAACACAACCCAGAAATGGTGTAGGATAGCAGGAAAGCAGGACGTAATCCAACCCTAGGAAGGAAAGGCAAAGCCAAAGCGTAAGGTAGGCATTATTTATGTGCATGTTGTGAAATTCCTTCCTTCTTGTGGTTCTTAAACAAGGTAGGAAGTAATTAGGGAGAGGGAATGTGTTTGTTTCCTCACTGCATGCTTCCAGACCTGTTTCAAAAAGCCAGTCCGGTCTGACAGCTCGAGAGACGAGAGTGTGGATGTGAGGGCACTGGCCTGCTGTTGGCAAACCTGTGTATGCAAAATACACTTTTATTAGGACAGCAATCCTATTTTGTAACACAAAATCTGCCATTCTTGTGTATAAAAATGAGCTTGGGAATTCTAGAATGCACGACACATTATTTACTTTAGATTCCTTCCAAATTCGAAGGACGATGGGAATGTTATCAGGCATTTCTACAGGATTACAGAATTGGTTACAAAACAGGCTATCTGAAGGATATTCCTTTAAAGGTCAGTTTCTTTCACGCCAAGTATAGTGTGTGCATCTGAGGCGCCCATGTAGAGTAGTCTGGGGTCAGGAACGGGTCAAATTTGTGCCCTTGGCATTCCGTGTGACCCACATTAGGCCAGATTATATAGAATGGATACCATGTGAATAAGTGCACCAGACCACAGTGCAATTGGATGATTGCGCACATGTGCGTGTGTACGTTCAAACTGCTCTTGTCTTTAGTACTTCCAAGTTGGTGATTCAGCCAAATAACAACACAGCTGGATTAGCACGAGAGGCGCAAATCATTCCAAACCAGATCCAGTCAAAAAAACACTTCTGAATCATATTGAATCCAGAATGTTCTGATCTGCTGAGTCCCAAACATGGTCTCATGGAATTATTGCATTTGGTTCAGGTCATTTGCCTTTAAAACAAAAGGAAACACTTTATTTTAAAGGGTTAGTTCACCCAAAAATGAAAATTCTGTCATTAATTCCTCACCCTCATGTCGTTCCAAAACCGTAAGACCTTCGTTCATCTTCGGAACACAAATTAAGATATTTCTGATGAAATCCAAGAGCTCTCTGACCCCGCCAGAACAAAATAGTTGAATAAAGTTGATATTTTTGTTTGTTTTTGCGCACAAAAAGTATTCTCGTCGCTTCATTAAATTAAGGTTGAACCACCTGAGTCACGTGGACTATTTTAACTATGTTTTTACTACCTTTCTGAACCTTGAAAGTGTTAATTACGTTGCTGTCTATGGAGGGGTCAGAGAGCTCTCGGATTTCATTAAAAATATCTTAATTTGTGTTCCGAAGGTCTTGACAGTCACCCTGTCAATTAATGACAGGATTTTCATCTTTGGGTGAACTAACCCTTTAAGGTGACGTAGTTACACGTTGTGTACTTACTATAGTAATAACAATAAATTATGCATAATTACAAGTAACTAACTCTAACCTCAACTGTAACTCTATAGTAAGTACACATAGTTAATTAATATTACAATGTAACTATGCCATCTAAAAAATAAAGTGTAAACAAACAAACCAACCTTAATTTTGTCCTGTGTGCATTAATAACTTCTGAGGGGTGTGTTCAGGCCATTTGTTGTGGCTGTAAATCAAACAGTTTCACATAGTGTAAAGAAAAGCATTTGGTCCTACTAATATATTGACATCACTTGCCTCAGCATTTCCATCAAGCTCTGACTGGACAGTTTTGTTTGAGTTCTAATTGGTTGTTCTAAAGCAGGGGTGTCCAACCCTGCTCCTGGAGAGCTACCGTCCTGCAGATTTTAGTTCCAACCCTGCTCTAACACACTTGTCTGTAATTATCTAGCACCCTGAACACCATGAATAGCTGGTTCAGGTGTGTTTGATTGAGGTTGGAACAAAAATCTGCAGGGTGGTAGCTCTCCAGGACCAGGGTTGGACACCCCTGTTCTAAAGAAACTAAAATCGATGATCTAGACCAGGGATCCTCAAATCTGGTCCACGAGATCCACTTTCCTGCAGAGTTTAGCTCTAACCCTAATCAAACACACCTGAACATGCTAATCAGTGTCTTCAGGATCATTCGAAAATCACAGGTAGGTGAGTTTGATCAGGGTTGCAGCTAAACTCTGCAGCGCATTGGCCCTCCAGGGCAAGATTTTAGGAACCCTGATCAAGACTGTAAAATGATGACACATTTAGAATCAAAGTATCAACTTAGTAGTGAGTTTTGCATGGTGAAGCATCACTCAATGTCTTTTCTAGGCTCTCGCTGGGTGGATTTATATGTGAAATGTTATCTACATGAGTACATGAATATTTTGTAAGTGAACAGAGCCCATTCCCAAAATGTCTATGATATGCTGGTCTCTACATAAGGCTTGAGTCCATAGTTGCCAAGTCCACATATAACATGCGACTTTGGGCTTCTTTTTTTGGCAAGTCACGTAAAAAAATCAAGAGTCTCGGTTTTTTGGGCTTATTTTAAAAAATGTGGTTGCTTCTTAGGAAAATATAATAAGTAAATTCGTTTCTTTACATTTATGGTCGCTGTTTTGTCCAATACATTGACTGACACTGTCTTCTCACAGCTAATAGCCATTCAGTGCAACGATACAAGTGCTGTAGTAGTCCGTCCTTTTATATCCCGCCTCCTTCTCCCCTTCATTGAAGAAAAACCGCGTTCAACGTGCAGGTATGTGACGTTATAAATGCACGTAATGATAGTTAGTAGACTTAAATAGACGTATACATTTTTACAAACAATGCCACCAGCAGAGATGTACAGAGATGGAGAGGAAACAGGGAGGAGTGGCACCTAATTTAATTTAAAATATATTTTTGTAATCCATTTAAAATTTCAGGCTATTTAAAAAAAAAACAAGTCTACTAATAATATCAGTAGGTATGGTTCGAATGTATTTTATTATAAATATGTGGCTATATTGCAGCGCTCCCTTAGTGCTTGCCTGTGTCCCAATGTGCATATCCATCCTAAATAGTATGTGACATTAGTAATTTTCAATACTATTTAGGGCAGATAGTGTGCACATTGATATGTAGGGCTTATCTTTTTCAAGGTTTGCAGTGTGTGTGTGTTCACTACTTACTGCCCCTAATATGTGTGCACTAACTCCGACTATGGGTTACCATAATTGGCCTTCATGTCACTTTTCTCTTTTTCCATCTCCAAACCTCTTCTGTTCACAGCTGATCGGAGGATATTGCGTGTCCTTTATTGCAATTTGTTTGCAATCTGTTTTTGCTTTTCAAACTCCGAGAGGTTTCAGTTTAATATGTTGCAGGCTCATTTATTGATAAAAAAATGATTTATTATAAAAAATATTGATGATAATAAATAATATAGGGCTTGTTTTGGGCTTGTTTTTGAAGCTGCGGTTGCTTATTTGTCTCGCGAGAGTTGGCAACACTGCTTGAGTCTTAATGTCCGCCAAGTGAAAAACATTTTTGCAATTGTTTAGAAATGAATGGCACCTCTCCTCAACAAAACACATAATCTGAGGTATCATTCAAGTCCATAACACAATTAATATGAGTAATACTAAAAATAATAGTGATGCTTGTCTCAGCAAATACAGTCTGTGAAAGAATCTGCCGGTCTGCGCATCCATCCATTCTTTAATCCAGAAGCTTTTTCTCAAGCTGTCTCTTAAAGTGCTTTTATTAAATAAACCATCTTCCCTCCTTTGTGCAGTGACCCAGAATTCTTGTGAGTGGGACTGAAGGTTAATTGCACAGGGAGCCTGGTTGTGTGCGCTTACTCTAACGTGCCGATTACTTGACGGAATTATGGCTTTGAGTGTCTCAGTTTTAACCCAGAGTCAAAGACGTATCCCTCAGTGTGTATATAAACGCGTTTACCTGCAAAAAAATTTGAGTCCATGTTGTCCCCGTAGAAACGTTCTCCCAGCTTAATTAAAGAAGTTGAAATGTAACTTACGTGCTCTCAGATTCACTGACAAGTCTAGTTGTCCACATGATGTTCTCCGTGGGCTGCATCACTGACAGACGTGTGTTCCTGTGTTGACGTATACATTCTCCAGGCCAGCCACAGAGGTGTTCTGCTTTGTTGCATTCTGACATTCAAGACAAGAGATGTTATACTTAAAGAACACGGGCTGGTTTTTCAAACACTTGCTTAAAATCATTGGTTTAAGGGTTTGTAACAAAAAGGTGTAATTCAGTGTCAAAGCAATGGCACCAGTTTTTCTACAAACTACTTACTACAAGGTGTGGGACATTTTAAAAAAGAGCTGCCTGGAATACAGCAACATTTAGCTAAAAGCGCAATTTTACACCGTTTAAACATGCATAGTAGACTAGCTGTGTATTTGAAGCATAAAAAAAAAGCAAAAATGTTCAGTAGTTATTGTAGAAAGCCATTGCACAAAAGCGCTATTCACAGTCACACATGATTAATTTACTACAAAAATGTCCAACAACAGGGCGTTTGCTAAGACAGAGTTGGAAGTATTTGGCTGGTCATGTGATCTTAGTATGTTGGTCCTCATGAGACTGAAAAATAAAAATTTTAATAGGCTAATATGATTAGAGTCTTAATCTCATGAGTAAACATCGTTTTAAACAAACGAAATGAAGGAGAAAAAAATGGGGAAACAATTACACCTTTAAATTAAATGTTGATGTGTCTATGAAGGAGAACAAAACTATAGCCATATAAAAGAATAAATCAATGGACACCAAACAACCAACGGCAACATCATTATAATTTTTTTTTTTACAATCATAATAAGGTTTGTGGTTCCAGAGGTGCTCATTACTGACAATCATATCCTCCTTCCCATTAATAAGTATGAGGGGCCTCCTCTGCCTCCTCTTAGTGGTCATCATCAGTGTACTATATTCACAGCCTTCTAAGGGAGAGTTAATCCATCTCAGCTGCATTGATGCTGCGGCTCTGCTGAGGGAAATAGAGTCACTTGGGAATGTCTGTCTGGGGCCGTAGCGGCTCTACTGCCACAGAATGGGGTACCAAAGGGACAGCAATTAACTGAGTCTCAGAGGAGAAGGAAAAGAGAGCAGGATGGAAAGAAGGTGAAAGAGGGTTACTCTCTCGCACTCTGCCATTAGTCAAGTAAAGCCCACCGGAACCAGCAAGTGTTCTATGGCCGTGATTTGATGTTCACGCCATATAGTATGGTCTGCTTGCTTGCATGTATCGTTGCAAGATGTAAACTATATCATCGCCCAGCTCTAATTTGCTTAAATGCAACTGTCCACATCATTCCAGACGAGCCGACTGTGAACTTCCATTCAAAAAGACTGATCAAGCCATTTTAAATCATACGGCTACCCTACAAATAAAGCTTATCCGTCAGTTTGACTGAATGAGCCGTCGATTTTCCTTCACGTTCTATTTTCAGACATCATGAGAATAACTTAACGCTTGGTATTTTAACGTGACATATTATGACAAGAATATACATGGCAAGAGCTGCATTCTTTTCCACATGATTATTTTCTTTTTTCCCTTTGCATTCTGCTGTAATAGTATGAAAAAGGACAACATATACTTTAAATTACGATGTATCCCATTAATATGTATGAATGTACGAAGAATCGCTCGTTTTTCTCAGGTAAATATAATTTATTGGGAAAGGAAATCACTGAAAAAAATGACGGAAATCACTTTGAAATAATCACGCAATGCTGAAGTTAATGAACATTTTTGATTAAGGCAACGTATATTACATAATACAGATATATACTACTACAGTGATATTAACCTGTCCGTTATATCTGTGGAAAAAGTTATTCTTTTGGGGCTATTCATGGTCTGTTGGAAGTACCTGTTGATGCTTTTACACTTTTAAATGTCCATTTAATGTTCAATGATTGAAGGGTGAGTAGAATAATGTCATCTCAATGTACCCAGTTTAAAAAAAAAACGTATTGTTGCGTTTCACAAATTGTTTACAGCTTAACGGAGTTACACCCATAATTTGAGCTAAGCGTCATGGGGCGTAGGAATAAGGTGGATAAGATATGAAGATATTAGGGTGGCCGATCTGACGATTTTATATCGCGATCGATCTTGAAAACGTCCACAATCTACCTTTAAAGTGAATCGTAGAGATTTTATGTTCTCGTAATGATGATAAAATACAGCAATGCCTGCCAACTAGACTGTGTTGACTGGCCAAATTATATAATGTGTCTCTATCATGAGTCTTTCATGTGTGGTGATGCATTTGAAAAACAATTGAACAGCAGTAGGGCTGTGCCCTGAATCAAATTTTAGTTTTGGTTTTGGCTTCCAACGATTATGAAAACGTGATAATCAACATAAAAGATCATTGTGCTGTATGCCGTCCCTTTCCTAAAGCCTAAACTTAACGTACAAACCAGTCAAATCATGTAACGTGACTGTCTTAAAATGCAGTCTACTGCGGGACATGCTTTATTTTAAGAAGAGTTATTAAAAGAGCATTAAACTGTGAAAGAGACCGATCACCACGGCTTTCTGTGTGCGCGATGTGAGACGGAGTGGAATATGGACGAGTAAAGTATACTTGGGGTTTCAGACACATGCCTAAATAATGGAGTATTTACAATTTAAGTTATGTTCAGTTACTATGCAGTGTTTTACAGTTTAACTCAGGGTTTAATGACTATTGATTGTTTAATGCAACACAAATTGTGCAAATAAATCCATAGGCTTGTTCCAGTCTGGATATTCTTGTACATCTCAAAATTGGGAAGATCAAGATTCAGATTGTGATTGTTTGTTATAAGATCATGATGTGAAATTTTGGGAAGATCGATTGGGAAGATTTGTAAAGCTGCTTTACATATATTGTGTAAAGCACTACAAAAATAAGATTTTCATTGAATTTGAATAGTATGCAAAATAATGCATACAGACTGATGCATGATTTAAATTTATTTAAAAGACAGGACAGGTTGATATTTTGTATTTAGTTAGTATACAGATGGACAGTTTATTGGTGACCATATCATATTCATCACATTAATCTATTGGAATCACACTGATTAGGTGGATATTATAAGCATATGATTTTTCCCCCCAATTCAAACAATTAACTTTTTAAGACAGGATTTAATAATAATAAAGTAATACATTAAGTAATAACTTCAAAAATAGTATAAAATAAAAATGGATTATAAATGAAAATAATATAATAAAAAAAAATCAATTATATAAAATAATTATAAACAAAAATACAAAAGTATATAAAATAAAATACATGAAAATGTATATATATGAAAAAAATAATACATTGAATAAAAAATATATAAAAAATGAGTATAAAATAAAAACAAATTATAGCAAACATTTCTGCATCTGTCAGGACCCACTAATAAACATCAAACAGTCATGGGACAAAAGTGCCAAAAAACCTCACTGACGAGATATCCGAGTATTAACCTTTCCAACATAATGCAACCAGACTAGTTACCACTGACAGACTGAGGTTTACTAGGACTTTTACAGCAGTCGATTAAATGCTCTAAATGAGTCCAAATTTAGTGATGTGGGAGACACCGTGAAATCAGCATTCCTCCATCTCTCAATGCATCTGTCCTCACCCCCTCCGCCGCCCCCGATGACTGCCCACCCCCGCCTCATTCCCTGCCCCCCACTCATTTCATGCTGAGTGGATGAGCGAGTAACTAATATGGATCAGACCCAGACCAGACAGACAGCAGCACCCCCATCCCATCCCAGTTTACTGCCTCATCCTCATCTGTCCCTCTTGATTTTCCTGTCTATATCTTTTCCTATCTCATCCAATATTCACTCTCATTCTTCTGAATGGATGTGGCACATGTAGAAATGACAATGGAACCAGGGATAAACAACGCAAAAAGAAATAATGAACAACAATGCCAAAGAGCAGAATGGAAAGAAAAAAAATATTCAAAAAAAGTGTGTGAAATCTATCCCCGGTTTCCCTTGTATACAATAAAACAACAGAATCCTGTGAATCCTGTTGTTTTTGCAGTCACCTTCCTCTGTCCGTCCCTTCTCTTCGTGTTGTTTCCACCTTGCCTACCTTGTTCCATCCACTTCCTTCTCTAACCTTCCTTTTTCCACCTTAATTTACCCGGCCCCACCAGAAGCTAATCTATATGCTAATAAGAAGATGGCAATCAATGCCCGTCTGTGTGCAATCAATGTGATATTATATGAGAGAGTACCGATGAAGGAATACATTTCAGAATAACACAGCCCAGAGGTATTACACAATAAGTGCCTCAATTTACTTTTCACGACAGTGGCGTTTTTATCTCCTCCTCAAGGTCAGAAAGGCCCCCTTGTATGTATATTTTCAATTTAGTAAGGCCTCTTCAGAACGACCAGAATCGCCTTTTGTTGTGCCCTGATTTAAGCAGGCCCCAAAATGCTATTCACCTTCTGTAGCAAATCTGAATAGCACATCAGCTGCATGCGGTCTATTTTTCATGAGTGTGTGTTTGATTGTGATTGCCACAGCAGTTGGGGGTATTTACCCTTTGCTTAGTGATGCTCTAATCACTGATTATTAAGAGGCAGCTTCATCAGCACACAACACTTAATCAACCAAGACTGCGAACTGCAGTGTTTTCCTACTTCACCACGTCTGCGCTTGGGGTCTCTTCTTTGTTTTTGTTTTTAGCACTGCCTTTAATTACAATTATTCTTAAAACTGAGAGCCCCTTTTGTTCCAGAAAAACTCACTGCGACAATATAGGTGTTGTAGGTGGTTGCCGGGGTGTTGCTATGTGGTCGTTCGGGTGTTCTGAGTGGCTGCTAGGATGTTGCCATGCTGTTTCTAAGGTATTCTCAGTGATTGCTAGAAGATTGTTCAGTGGTTCATAGGGTGCATCTATGGTTTATATTGTATATTATTGCTAGGATGGAGAACTAGTCCACTAGTCTTGTTCTAAAGTAAAAATCAGTGAGGTAAAATAAACTCGCCAGGATGTTTTAGCATTATTGCAATGTCTGTATCATAAACAGTTCAGGATGACTTGCATACCAAATTTTAATATTCAACTTTAGGGGTTTATTGAAATCCCTAACCTTAAGTATTATCAAAACATTGACAATAACATTATCAATCATGTTTATATTTTTAAATACATTTAATTATCCATATAATATATGACATTTTCATCCTTTTTTTCCTGGGACAGGCCTTTTCCTCTGTTTTGGCAGTACAAATCATCACCGGTGAATATTCTGAAGGGGAGGTGGGCTGGTGGTGCTTATAGAGGGGGATAAAAAATCATTACCATCACCCTCATTAGAGAAGAACCAATTGTCCAATCAGCACACAGCTCTGCAATAAGGCTCCAAACGGCACCCCCAGTTGGCTGTCGCTAGGAAACCACAGAACCGGGGGGGTGGGTTGGTGGGGGGGGATCTCGCATGCGTGTGTTAGATGGAGAGAAACAGGGAGAGAGAAAGAGAGTGTGTGTCTGTGCCTGGCGACTGGGACGGTGGATGCTAGCAGTGATCTGGCAGGACTGGGGTGCAGAACGCACACTAGACAAAGAAGCATTAGGGTCCTGAGGCATGGGGCTCACCACGGGGCCAAACGGAGCTCGTGCTGCCCCTCAGAAAAGGTAGGAGCTGGGTTTTTGTCTGAGAGACGGGCCCTTGGCTAACCTGGATGTCTCTGAAATCTCTCAGTGCATGCATATTGATGCATGTTTGTTTTCTATGTCATGCATTTCCATCCTCATCCTTCCATCTTACCTAACATCCCTTTAACTTTTCTTGCTCCTGGAATGGTCTCTGCTAGTTAGTTCTGGGTTTTGGAATTACTGACAGGCTTATTTTTAGCTCTGCTAAAGGTGACAGCGCATTTAATAGTTGTGTTTAAACTGCACGCAGTAGAGAGCCTCTCATTGGTGGGATGCATATGGTTGGTTGGTCCGGAAGCCTCTGAGGGGACTTGGACTCAACATAACAGCTTCCCTCTTATTAGTAGACCCAATCAGATGCTTAATGTGAATGTAGCAGGCTTTAATCATGAATGCATGCGATTTCCATCATTACATGTTCTGGTGTTACTATATATACACCGGTCATAACATCTGAAACGGTTGTGATGGGGTACTACACTACACCATGTACTATTTCTGCAATATTAAGTATGCATACTTAGTATGCAATATGCAAACTTTCTGAATGCATGAAATACCCAGAGAATTCCAAGCATTAATAAAGCAACGTTTTGAACAAAATTGCAAAGGAAAAAACTGCCTGTTATTTGCTGAATTAAACATGCAAAGTAGTCTGGTCATGTGACATTGTGTGTGTGTGTGTGTGTGTATATATATATTTTATATTAGTATATGTGTCACTATAATACATGTGCCGCTACAGAGGTAGAAGCTGTATGTAGTAAGAAGCTTGCTAGTATGCCACTAGGAACCCAGCAAAGTAAACTTGTGCAGAAGACAGCCTCTTTACTTTTGTACAACATTTAATAATAATCTAATTCTGTAACCATGTTTTCAGATGTCCCTATGGCCCTTCCATTAATGCATATTAATGAGGCTCAGGACTTATATTTAGATTATCTAATTACAATGCCCAACTCCATTAGTTCTTTGGAGCACAGGAAATGGCTTAGGGGGAGGGCTCATTGATATTACACCATCTCTTGGCGTAATAACAGACCTAGAAGGGGGGGGGGGGGGCATAATGGTTTGTTGTGGGTAAAAAGAGGGGGCGATTTGGGGAAACTGGGAAGGGGGTGCAGAGTGTGTGGGGTTAGTGGCTCGCAACCACGTGTGTGAGTAATTAAATGAGTATAATTGAAACCATGCCACACTTCCCCTCTGAAACTAACCCCCCCCCCCCTTTCCGTCCCAACACTTGTTCTCTTTCTGCGCCCCATCTCAATCCCATTACCACTTTCTATGCCTGAATAACAAACCCCAAAAGACAGAAAGGAAAGGAGAGGAGAGTCATTTAACAACAGTGCCTATGGCGACTCCAGTGATGAGATTTAGATGGGTGAACCCTCAGCGCAGGGACCTATTTTTCATTCGTTTGCCCTGATACCATGCTTAATGTTTGTATGATGGGACAAACAGACAGACATATGACTCTCTCGTGATACTTATGACAAATTTAAAGAATGTTTCGGGTTAAAAACAAGCTCTATTAACCACATCTGTGACATGCTGTGACATGAGTTAGGCTTATGTTTATAGTAATTCAAATACAATGGAAGTTGATGGGGTAACATTCTAGAAGACACACACACACACACACACACACACACACACACACACACACACACACACACACACACACACACACACACAGGGTCAGTAAGATATTAATTTGAAATGTTTTTGAAAGAAGTACATTATTGTAAGTAACCAATGATGCATTTATTGAAACATTACAAGTTAAAATAACTGTTTTCTGTTTTCTATAGAAATGTATTCTTTTGTATTGTCAAAGTTGAAAATGGTTGAGCTGCTTGTTTTTAAAAAAAAGAAACCATGGTTGTTATTCAGGGTTCTTTGATTAATAGAAATTTCAAAAGTTCAAACATAATTATTTGAAATATAAATCTTTTTTTAACATTAGAAATGTATTGACTGTCACTTTTGATCAATTTAATGCATCCTTGCTAAATAAAAGTACAAATTTCTTTTAAAAAATACTGATCCAAACTTTTGAATGGCAGTATATATATACACTGTAAATACAACTGTTGTCAGTAAGTTGTTTTATTTCTTGTATTGTTTTTTAATTAATACTTTCAAATAACAAAATTTTCTGTACAAAAATGTGTTATTTGAAATTTAAAATGGTCTAAAAAGCCTTGTAAGTAATGGGAGTACTCTTCTAGGAGGATAATGATTATGATTATGATTATGAACTGATTATGCATCATCGGTGTAATTCCTGTGGAAGGATTTTTTTTTCTGTAAACAAACAGTCCTTTCTGGTATATAGCAAGTTTTGTACATCATAGGCTATCAAAATTGGATGTAAAGTTGCAGAGGAGTTAGTAAGTGATTGTATTACATTAGTTTCATGTTAGCAAGTACATCATATATGAGTTTAATGGTTATATTTTCAAAATAATGCATAACAGTTTCTTGGCCCATACATTTCCATTGCAAGTGCATTACTGTAAATGGAAATTCAATTAAGTTTAAACGAACTGTGATAACTGACAACCTACTACCAAAATTAGCTTGTACTGAACCCAGATATTTTAATAATAATAAACACATTGAACCAAAGTTGAAGCATGGTGTGTTTGGCAACCTTTAACGTGGTGCTGTATCTGGGCAACTCTTCTTCTGACTGTCTAATCCATCTTCCGTGGCTCATGTGGTGGTAACTGGAGACTGCTGAAAAAAAGATTTGATGAAATGTAACACTGAAGTTGATGGGATGAACTCAAATGCAATTATAATGTAATTTTCAGTGAAGTACAGTGTGAATGAAGTGATGTTAACATCTGGCTACCAGCTCGGACCTTTCATTTATGCTTTTGTAATTTGCTCTTCCCCACCCTTTCTCTGTACCTTTATAAAAAGTACAGTGATGGTATCAAATGGTAATACCATGGTACATTGCCATTTAACATGCTACTGAATGTTTGTCATATATATATATATATATATATATATATATATATATATATATATATATATATATATATATATATATATATATATATATATATATATGTGTATACAATGGCATTTACATACTCTAAAGCATTTTAAAGAATACTATGGTATTACCATAGTACACAAGTTCAAAGAACACGATACTATTTTTGTTAGCGCATCACATTTCATAACTTATGATCATATTTTAAAACTATCAGCTAGAAATTGCTTTTTTTCCCAGCGCAACATCTCCACAATCTCAAAGTTATTAAAAAAAAAGATTGATAAGATAGATAGACAGATGGATAGATAGACGATACATAGAATAGATGATTAGATAGATAGATAGATAGATAGATAGATAGACAGACAGACAGACAGACAGACAGACAGACAGACAGACAGACAGAGACAGACAGAGATGGACTGACTGACAGATGGATAGACGATACATAGAAGACAGATAGACAGAGAGATAGATGATAGAGATACAGACAAACAGACAGATAGATAGATGGACAGACAGATGATACATAGATAGATAGATAGATAGATAACTCAGCTAGAAATTGCTTTTTTTTCAGCGCAACGTCTCCACAATCTCAAAGTTATTTAAAAAAATGATTGATAAGACAGATAGACAGATGGATAGATAGATAGATAGATAGATAGATAGATAGATAGATAGATAGATAGATAGAAAATACATAGAATAGATGATTAGATAAATGGATAGATAGATAGACAGACAGACAGATAGACAGACAGACAGATGGATAGATGATACATAGAAGACAGAGAAATAGAGAGAGCGATAGATAGATAGATACATTGAGGACAGATAGATAGACAGACAGACACACATACACAGACACACAGGATCCCTGCATATAGTACCATGGTATGTATTGTACAATGGAAGAAGAGAGATTTTAAAATGCTTGTTCTCTGTCTCCCTCAGCTTGCGTCGAGTGTGGCAGCGGGGCAGTCGTGGTTCAAAGGTGAGGCATCGGGGCGGCACAATGGAGGGTGAGCAGAGCACTCCTGCCTCCAGTGCCAGCAGCACTACGGGCACCAGTACCCCCACCACAAACTCCACGGGCACCACCAGTGCCTCCACGGCCAGCACTGTCAGCTCCACAAGCAGCGGAAGACAGGCCGTCCCACAGATATCTGTATACAGCGGCATCTCTGACCGACAGACTGTACAGGTGCGTGAC
Organism: Gobio gobio; assembly: GCF_949357685.1. Taxonomy (NCBI): domain Eukaryota; kingdom Metazoa; phylum Chordata; class Actinopteri; order Cypriniformes; family Gobionidae; genus Gobio; species Gobio gobio. The sequence goes on along the minus strand of NC_137110.1, from coordinate 8,642,750 downwards.
ACATCCATTCGGCAGAATCAGTCAATGAGTGTTCACGTTTAAAAACACCACCCTTCTCCTTGTCAAACCTTCTCGTAATAACCCATTCACTGCATTGCACCACACATCACTTTTTCTTGCTTAAAAGGTTTAATTATTGCACTTTAAGTCCATACTGCCATCTGCTGGTGTGTATATGAGAAGGAAAAGCAGGAGGAAAGACAATGAAGATTTCCATAGACATATTCATAATCTTTCCCCGGCTGTGGAATGTGGTGGTTCATTATTTACATTATTGACTAATAATAGTAATAATAATGTATAGCCCAATTCATATATAAAGTGCTGCTCAAAGGGCTTCACATGACAAACTGAAAAATGGCAACATCCGAAATAGTTAAATTGCTTCAACTTCATCCCTATGTTCAGTTAATTGTGTAAAACTTCATTTCCATCTTCTGGCAATATATATCAGTGCATGATCAGACACAAGCAGCATGAACAGTTAACTCAGTTCAGGCTGCACTTTACTCATGACAAGACCAGGGGTCAGGATGCCTGTTGCCAAGCAACTGTGCAGTTGTGGGCAGTTCAGTGAGGACATAAAGGATGAGACAAACAGAAGCAGAACATATTATAGCTGCAAGAAAACGATAAGAAGGTACCGTTAGTGATGAGACCGATGAACTTATCTACTACTGAAAGGGTTGTTTGTTGAACGTCTGCTATTTGTTCAGGTATTTTGGCATCTTGTTGATTTTGGTCCGAATGTTTTTTTCCATGTTATTATGGGATGCTAGTTAACTGTTAAAATAGATAGGTGTTCATTTCTTGCGCAAATGGTTTGCAATCATTTTAAAGTACCATTATAATTTAAGTATTACAATAAAAACATTTAATTCTTCTATCGGATGTATGAATGTAAGTAAATATTTGGTTGCCATTACACATAAATATCATAAAATGCAACTGTTAAATACAATATAAATGTGTTATTGTTTTATTGTAAGAGTTCATGCATTCGTATACGTGTATTACCAAGCCTTGCAATACTGGTTAATATTAAACATCTTCATATTAAATTAATATTGAGATAATATAATCATATATTCAACATCTAGGCTGACCTTGAAAGCAATATGGGTAGTGCTGAAAAACAACAGTTTCAGAGATCCACTTTTCTTTCGAGCTTGTTGCAGTTCATTTCCTGACCAAAGGGAGGAGACAAATGCTGGAACAAAACAAAACGGTTGCTGAGGGCAGGGGTTTACAAACTGGGGTCCTCCAGAAGGTCCTGAGGGGTCCCCAGAAAATTTCAGAGAGTAAAAAGACAAAGCAAAAATGGTTAAAGTCTACCGAATATTCTGTTTCATTTCTAAATGTTTCTCTCATTTCTTGCCATATACATAGGCTACTTTCCAGAATTGTATATGTTTGCTCTGTATCTTTCTAGTGAGTCCCTTTATCTCGCTCACTGTGGTTGTAAGGCAGTATTCTTAACGCAGTACGTAAGCTGCTTACATATATTTATTGTGTAAGTTGCTTATACAAATAATTTTTAATTGAAAAATTTTAATTAAAAATGTAATTGTATGTATAAACTTCTTCAAGTTTATACATACAACATTAAGTATGGTCAATTTATTAAGTTTGGAAACAATATTTTGTCACACAGTTTATCTAACAGTTTAAATGTTTTTTCATAAAAATAGATTGAATTTAGGATGGGGGTCCCTCATAAAAGATTCATCGTAGAAAAGCCCAGGCTCAGGGGGTATTCCAGAAAGCAAGGTTAACTTACCGTCACATATACCTTAAACTCTCGGTTGATTAACACAAACCTTGCTTACTCGAGGTATGCTGGTTCCAAAAAAAGAGTATGTTCCCGGTTAACACATAAAACATTCTCAACATGATTCACCATGGAAACATGCTAAGAAAGAGTGTGCCATTCTACTTCCTCTTCTTCTTTTGTTTAATGGCAATTTACATAACCTACTTAGTGCACATCGACCCCTATTTGGTGGTTGTGCAATAATTTTTTCAATCTTTTCGTTTAATAAGTAGCCTAATCTTTATTCACTGAGAATAAGGATTATATTGTTTGTTTGATGCTAATTAAGTGAATGCAGATCAATGTGTGAGATGACAAATAACTGTATACTATTTATATAACTGTAACCATATAACAAATTTGGTTATATTAATATAACTATATTTATAACACACATCTGAATACCTCTTAAGAAAACTAACCCAGGAACATATGTTACATGTTCACATGTTCAGAGAGTGAGTTGCTATGGCTACTTACATACCCTCAAAGTTTTTGGTTATCCATTTACTTACTCTTAAACATACCCGGGTATGTCACGTAACCTGCTTTTCTGGAATACCCCCCAGGAAACATTACAAGATTAGAATTGCAATCTGGCCAGCAAATATTTAACATCACCTTGAATCACATCTTGCATCTTGCAGCTATTTATCATTTAAGTCAGCTGTCTCAGATGTTTCTGTCAAACTTCTTAAGGTGAATACAATAGAAACACGAAAATTGATGACACAGAAAGTGTACAGAGCTATAAAACTAATGTAGACAACATGTCTTGAGAAATGGTTGAGTTCATATTGTGATGTCTGACTCTGTGATCGCAGACTTTGGCATCTTGGAAAATCTTGAGACATTATTTACCAGTTTTGGGGAAGTTACTTTGAAAAGTAATGCATTACAATATTGTGTTACTCCATTAAAAAGCAACTAACGTAACACATTACTTTTCTTAAAATGTAACTAAGTAATGCGTAGTTACTTTTTAAGAAAAGTAATGTGTTACATTACTTGTGCGTTACTTTTTCTCACCTGGGCTGGGCTTGTTTGTTTTTAGAACAAAAAAGTTTTATTTAAAGACCCTTCTCACCAACGTTTAAATAATAAGCCTCAGGCTGAATAAAGTAATTTTTCCTTAGGGTTTAACTGAATCATTGAAGGTCAGCAGCAAGTACATTGGTCAATAAAGTGAGATTAAAAGCATTCAAATATTTGTTTTATTTGACATCTAATTATTGGAGGTTTGCGTTTTCTGATTTTGCATTTGACTGATTGTTTTCATTTTGAGGAATACTGAATCTTTTTTGTGCAAGTGAGATTTACTAATTTAGTAAATGCATGCTCACATTCTAGAACTACAAAAACATCATGTTTTACACACAACGCCTCTGCATTTACAATTTTTCTCAACATTGGGACAAGAGTGCTGTCAGTCAATAAATGAAAACAAAGTAAGTTGTGTTACTTATTTGAAAAAGTAATTACATTTTGTTGTAAATTTTAAAAGTAATGCGTTACTTTACTAGTTACTTGAAAAAGTAATCTGATTACATATTGGCAACTTGGTAACTACTGGCAATCTCAACTACTGGTAATTTTCTTTAAAAATAAATAATAATAATAATAATAAATATATAATATATATATATATAAAAATATATATCTTGAGACTTGAGCTAAAGTCTCCATTTTCACTCCATTTAATCATTTTTCAGTATGTGAAGAAATTGAGATATCAAAGGTGCAGAAGCGATAACACTGTTGATAACTGAAAGCAAGTCAAACCCCCAAATGCATGAACACAATGCGTGTATGAGATGTCTCTTTATCATAGCTGAAGCAAAGCATAATGATGTTTTGTGAAAAATAAAGGAAAGATGACAAACGACAAAAAAGAAAGAACAAAAAAGTAACATACAGAATATATACAAGTCCGAATTTGTTGTTAGTCACCAGCAGCACGTCAACTCCTGTTACTATATAGCTATATATTACAACAAGAGCATCTTGGTTCTGTGAAACTAACTAATAGCGAAACTAATGTTACTCACGTATGGAGCAGAATCAACACAACCTCAGCGTCTGTTTTCAGGGCTTCCAGCTTAGGCCTATCCAGAACTGGAAAGCTTTTCCAATATAAATGCTCTTGCCTGATCAATACCCTTCTATTTCCAGTGATATTCCTCTGACCTTTTCTCTTTTGTAATGTCTCACAGCCATCTCTCTTTCTACAGTCTATTTGAGTAATTATGGGCTCAACACAGTCTTATCAATTCCATCTTCCTCCATTTCAAAACAAGCGTGTGTTAAAAAAGTAAAGAAATGCTTATATTATTTCACTGGCCAACGGAGCAAACCAACACCGTGTCGCCACACCCTGTGGTACTGCAAGATGGCGGCGCCATTGCTCGTCTAAAAGCTATAACAAAACATCCTTTTTTCTTTAAAATGGTTACATTAATCGTGTTTGTTATATGTATCTGGTTTCTCACTCTTTCTCTGTCTCTCTTGAATGGTAGGTGATCCAGCAGGCTCTAAATAGGCAGCCCAGCACAGCGGCGCAGTATCTACAGCAGATGTACGCAGCTCAACAGCAGCATCTGATGCTGCAAACGGCAGCCCTGCAGCAGCAGCACCTCAGCACAGCACAGCTCCAGAGCCTCGCAGCAGTGCAGCAGGTCGCTCAGCACGCAGTCTCACAAAGCAAGAGGAAGACATGAGCATAATGCACCCAAATACACTCTTACTCGTCTTTGTTTTCTCCCTCCCAGGCCAGTTTAGCAGCCGGCAGGCAGAGTTCAAACCAAAATGGGACCTCATCCACCCAGAGTGGGCCATCACAGACCACCGTAAGCTTTTATGTGGATGCATCCACCAAAAATATGCACATTATAATCATCTTGCACTGGTTATGATATTCTGTTTTTGCATGTGACAACATTCAGACTGCTCATGTCACAACTCCGTCTCTCTTATTTCCACAGATTAATTTAACCACGTCCCCTGCCGCTGCTCAGCTGATCAGTCGAGCCCAGAGCGTAAACTCCACCCCCTCTGGGATCTCCCAGCAAGCAGTGTTGCTAGGCAACACATCAAGCTCCACCCTGACAGCCAGCCAAGCTCAAATGTACCTGCGGGCACAGATGGTGAGCACACCTGTATACTCACAAACACAGTCACTTCAATATTTGTGAAGATGCTTTATATATTTGCCAGTAGGATGAATTCAGCGAAATTAGGCCACTGTCATAAAAAGGTATATCGGCCAAACTCTATCAAATAGTGGCACTATTTACTTGAGTTCAGTCTAAGGTTAAAATCAGGGGACAATTACACTCCATATTCCTTCTAACTGACCTATAATCATTTGTTGTATATACGCAGTTTGACCATTAAAGATAACTCCCAATAACTAATAGCCAATAACTGATATGCTTGCCTATCAATCTGTGCTACATTTGGCATGTTTGGTTAGATTAAAATGAACCCTGGTGCAATTGCTCTGTCAGTACGGTTCATTTTAATAAGTGTGACCGTGAACGCTGCCATCCGAACCCTGGTGCGCACCAAACAAGCAGACAGAGACTGCTGAAAACATGGGTCTCGGTCCGCTTTCAAACAAATTCTGGTGCAGTTTGAATTAAAAATGCAACACAACATGGACCAATGACATGTAAACAAACCAAAAACGGGACAGGATGTCACGAGATGCTACCCTAAAAAGGACAGAATGCTCAAGCACACCTGTTTTTTCTCATCATAGCCGCGTTGTCCATTGCAGTTCGGTACAGGCATCAGAACCGCGCCTCCTCACAGCAGATCTTTGTGTGTGTGATGGAGGGATTCCTGCCACTGTTTTGACTCTTTTACACATTTTATAAGCTCTTCACGAATTCTCAGCTGTAATTCTCAAAATACCATCATATGTAGGCTTCACACATACAACGAGAGCATTTATCCCAGTGCACAGCATAGTTTTGGATGTTAGGCAAGTTCTGTCTCGAAATTAGTGATGCACCAAAATGAAAATTCTGGGCCGAAACCGAAACCAAAAATTTAGGATGCACTTGGCCGAAAACCGAGATTGAAGCCGAAAATGGCTTCTTTTAAAAATGTATACTACTATATATATATTAGGGATGCAACAATACAGTTAGTCCACGGTTCAATACATACCTCGGTTTTTAACCACGGTTTTCGTTTCGGTTCGGTTCTGATGGCTTGTCACACAAATTTTTGTTATTCTATTCTTAGGCGACAGGAACAGCAAGAGGTTAAAGAGAAAAAAGACTATTTTTTATTGCAATACTCTTTCTTTATTTTACTTAAAAGAATTGAAAAACCTTACTTAAACTTAAAACTTTACTTAAAAAAACCCTTGTACACATTCCTATATTGTATAATATAAAATAAATATATATAAAGATTTACACTGGCAGCTCAGAGCTGTACAGCAGCATTTAAGTATGAAATTGAATTAATGAATGTAAAAATAAAACACTACATAGACTTCATTATAAAATATACACTGATTCTTATTAAAGCTACTGTATTAGTTTTTCAGTCAAGAGCAGTGAGTGAATTTCTCTTTGTCTTTTGTTGTTTTATTAATAGTTCACTCAAAAATGAAAATTCTGTCATCGAGAAATGAATACAGGTTTGGAACAATATTAGAGTGAGTAAATAATGACATCATTTTAGAGGTGAACTGTCCCTTTAAGGACAGCGTGTTCACTAGGCTACTGCGCTGTTGTCAATTTAAGACCTCAGTGCATCTAATATACAGACACGATTGTGATTTTACTTTCACTTTAGACATAACCGACTGTGTTTATGTTAACCATGTGTGTATTTGACAGTATTAGCGCAGTAAGACGACTACTTAGTCCAGTAATCCCGTGTTTGACAGGCGTTTAGTGCGCGCGCTCTGAAAAGCGCATGTTAAAACAGTGCACGCGAATGAAACCGGCAAGCCTTTAAAACGCATGCAAATAATGAACTTTGGTGATTGTGAATAACTATAGTGTTCCGGGAGTATAACTCCACCATGAACGTGTGATGTGAATGTAGGCCATGTCGCGTTGTTCAGTATTGGGATGGAGGCAAATTATAGAATTTGTAGAAAAATATTTAATTAAATGCGAAACCGAAAAACCGCAATTCACAAGCGCGCATTGAACCGTGAATGCTGTACCGAACGGTTCAATATTATATTGAGAATTGTGGCATCCCTAATATATATATATATATAAATTGCTTGAATTTAATGGATCTGAAATGAAAAAAAAATCACGAACCAATAGAATAATCAAACTTTTATTAAGTTACATAACAAAACCTAAAATATTTTAACAATAATTATAAATAATAATACTATTAGTAATAATATAAATAATAATATTTTTCTTCAAGTTTTATGTTCCATCAAGTAAAATAGTTTTTTAACAGTTGTACAAAAAAAGATCCACAATTATCTGAATAACTGCACACAAAATCACAGAATGGTTCTCATTAAGAACATGAGATGCTGCACTGAATAGTCTCTCACTGTCTGTCACTGTTCTCTGGGAAAAATGGCATTTGGGGGGGTAAAATATGTGTTTTTTTGGCAGGGTTGCTGCTAAAATTCGCATTCCTGGGTCTAAATATCACATAATTGGGGTCGCTTCAACCCGCGGACATGGAAAAACATCCCGCGGGAAAACCGCGGACTTGGCAACACTGCTTGGGGCAGATAAATACCTGCGTGTGGGCAAGCAATGGAAAGGGGCCTTCGTTCGAGCGCCAGTAGTCAAGGGGATTGTGGCTTCTGGCAAGGGGTAGTTCAGCTATACCTAAGTGAAACCTAAGTGCTTGCGCACGGATGGGAGGGGCGGGTGACATTAATTTTCGGTTTACGTTTTCGGCTGTTTTTTTTATTTCGGCCCGAAACCGATAATGCCATTTTCGGCCGAACATTTTCGGCGGCCAAAATTTCGGTGCACCCCTACTCGAAATATACATCATAAAAGCCGACCAATCAGGTTGTGAACGTATCCCTATGCCATTTAACCTGGCTCCGCCCTCCTACGTACTTCCGCTCAATTTTCATTTTCCTTCAAATGTACGAGAGTCTGGTAAGACCAGGCTATATGCCATTAGGTTTGGTGTTAAAATGCCACTGTGGATGCTAAGCGGATGCTTTTGCCCGGACCAAACTAAACGAACCAAGCGAACCGAACTGTAAGTGTGAATACACCCGTAAGAAATGAGGGTTCAAATCGTCTGAAGAAAAGCTCAATAAACATTTAACATTTAATTAATAATGAGCATGTTTATGTGTGATTATTTTAGGCTCAACAGAGTAATCTTGTGCATGTAGCCAGGAGTCTGGGCCGAGCCGTCCCTCTGTCCTCTCAGCTGATCCTGGCTCCAACTGCTACAGTAACTGCTCTACAGTCTGACACTAATGCAACCAATAACACACAGTCTGCCTCTGCACAGGTGCACACATATACTGTAATGCATGCACATCCAAAAGTAATTGAAGCATTCATACAATTGTGGATGTCTTGACAAAAATCCTAATTTGGAACCATTCCATTTACTGTACTACCGGTATTCATTCACATCAGACACTTATCCAGAATTCCTTTAAAAAAAGGAACTGATCCTAAAGGATCTTAATAGGAATTTTATAGCTTTCCAATATAGCACAACAGAACTATATTTAATATTTTGTAATTTGATCTTTAGAACACTGTGTTATGTTTGTCAATAGGATATAATGCTTCAGTAGGCCATCACAAAATATCCTGTAGATGTCCAATGCAATACTAATAACATTACAATTCCATACATATTCAAATAATATATAAAAAAACACATTAAATAGCATTTTAGGAATAAATTAATATGTTAGCATTATTTTAGAAATATTTGTAGGATCATAGTTAATTTATTTTATTTGATCACATTGGGATAATTATAATTGGCTCCAAATTATAATACAAATTCCAATACAAATAATGTATACATTACTTTAGGAGCGTTGCAAATGCAAAATATTTATTTATCAAATATTACAATTCAAATGTTTTTAATATATTTGAATTCCAGAGTTTATTGACATTTATGACTTTCATAGGTGCAGAACCTTGCCCTGCGCAACCAGCAGGGGGCGTCTTCCACCACTCAGTCCTCTGGCCTCCAGGCACTGAGTTTAAAGCAGACCCCCATCTCCATTCAGCCCACCCCGCTCATCAAGACACCCAGCCAGAGTGCTTCCAGCTCAGGCACTGGTGCCGGAAAAGGCAACTTGAACACTGCTTCCTCGGTTGGAGCAAAGAAAGAAGAGGAAGGACAAACAGAGATGAAAGCAGTGAACATGAGTCGTAATGTCACCTCTTCACATCACTTAATCGCACCAGGTAAACTCAGACCCATATTGCCTATACAGTGACCCCAAAAGCATTAGCCCCCAGTTTCACAGACAAATCTTAAACCTAGTCACAGACTAAAATGCGTGTTTGAGCTGTTTTAACTGAAAGCAACTTGCACTGCTATATCTTAAAATATGTCAGTGCTCATTGTTTTGTCTTTTTTTTTCTAAGGCATGTTTGACTATAACTACTTTTTGTTTCGCGATACATCGTCCCAGAAATATTAAAATTGTCATTTTAAGACTATTTTATGCCACTGATTATATAATCCTAATATAACAGCATAATAATGCAAGTAGACCTACACACTTTCAAATCATGGAAATTAAGGCTAAAAAATATATCCTAAATAAATTTTTTTTTTGTTGAATAAATAGTAAATAAACATTTTCCCTCGTGAAACGGCTTTAACACTCGTCATTCTGCGTTGACATTCATATGTGCACCGTAACAGGGGATTGCGGCTTTGAAATCGAGTCCATTTGGGCTTATTCTTCCAAACTGTCAGTAGTTGTCAGGAAAACACTATAACGCCTCAAATGGCGCCTTTTTTTCACCTGTCGGTAACCGCTCTGTGTATGAAGGAACTGCCTGAGAACCACTTTTGCCTCCATCACGAAAAAACATACAAGATGACAGCACAATCGAGTAAAATGTTGGTGACATTCATTATCATGTAAACATAATGGGCGATCACAAAAAATTATTGAGGTCATGTACATATATTGTGCGATATATCGATATATTGATTATTGCGACAGGCCTAGGCATGTTTGTAAAAGCCACTTAAATGCCCTAATTGAACTAAGGTCTAATCCTGGCATAATCTGATCCTTGTCTGTGACTCTAGGACTCTTAAGCCCCACTTAAAAGGGTCTGAATGCCATTGCATTATCACAAAAGTATGCAATTGCTAAGAAATTATATTAGAGCTTTTCTATAAACTATCATCACAATACACACAGGTGTCCTCCAGAAAAGACGATCAACCACAAATACAGTTACTTCTAGTATTGTCTTTCACTTTGGTTGATATTTTATTAACTACTGATTCTGTCAAGCACCTTTTGTCCAAAGTGGTGCACATTGGGAATTTGAACAAACTGAAAGGTTCAATTCACTCTAATAAGATCCAACTCCACTTGTCAGTCCATCATGTCACACACTAAGTACCAAAGAAAGGAGAAATCCACCCCAGGCCACACTTGTCCTACATGGCTTATGCTCAAATGCATTAATGCGTACGTGGCCTTTCAAGGGCACACACTTTCTCAGATGAGTCTTTCAGTGCCCGTCAGCATCTGACATGCAAGCCATCCATCATTCCACTGGTCTCTAATCATAACAGCTCACACAGGGCAATTATCCTGCACATTTAAAAGCAGGTATACTGGGCGTGTCGAGGCCGGTAGGGAGTAGGGACTATGCTACGTTTGTTATGCTTTGGTAGAAGATACAAAAAAGGTCTCTGATTTTTTTCAAAAGAAAAAGAAAGTACCTCCAGTAGCTCCAGGGTCAAAAATTAGCACCAGTGAAGTGCCAAGTGAAGTAAGAACAGGCTTTCAGGTGTTTTTTTTATGTGACCAAATAAAATCCAATACATAAATCTAAGTAAGCCTAAGGACTATACAATGCATTCTACATTTATATATTTTTAAGCGCAAAATACATTTTCTCATCCAGTCAAAACAAAAGTACATTTTCTCAGTATATCTGCTATTGCAAAAAGTCAATTTTTGACCCTGGTTAGCTACATTTGTGCATTCACATAAACTCGTCAACACTTAATTTGAGTTTAGGAGAGCTGAATTGCTTTCACGTTATACAGTAATTTCTCAGTGATCATTTGCATGCGTAACGTGCATGCCACTGTGTATATACACAAATAACAGAATGGATAAAGCTTGAACAAGCTTTGACTTTATTGAACAAGTGTGTTTGAGAGGGTCCAATTGAGCCTCAGTGGAGAGGAAGGGTAACAAGCCACCTGATGTGTGTTGGGATGTAGTTTCCATAGCAGTGTGTTCCAGAGAGCTGATGTGATGCGTGTTATGATGCTTGGTTTTCCCCATTGTGCATTAATGATATTCACAGATCTGGAAAGTCATCCTGGGCTATTATTCTCTTAGCTGAACCTTGTCAGTTTGCTTTAAAGAAATGCGTTTAAACTCTGGATATTAGATTAAAAATAATATGAACGTGGATATTACAGATTGGATTGGAGATTTTGGTATTAGAAAATTACTATTTGCTTGAGAATATGATTGCCAGCTGATTGTGAGATTTCACTCCTTGCTCGTCTAAACCAGTAAAAATGTACTCTCTATTTTTATACTAATTCTCATACCAAATAATAAAAAACTATCCATTGAATACAACCACTCGCTATGGAGGGCTTATTAAAAGAAAGTAGATAAGAAAGAGCCAAAGACATTAACACACCGCTGCTGTGCACTCAAAATACTAAAGTAAAAAGTACTTATTGTAGAGCAAATGCACCAATATAGGAAAACCTTGCTTAAAGTTGCCTTCTCTTCATAGCTCAGGAAACTTAACGGAGTTAAAGGGATAGTTCACCCAAAAATGATTTACTCACCCTCAAGTTGTTCCAAACCCATATGAATTTCTTGTTTCTGCTGAACACAAAGGAAGATACAGATCTCAGCAGCCAATGGTAGTCAATGGCTGCCGAGATCTGCTTGTTACAAACATTCTTCCGTGAGTAAATCATGACAGAATTTTCATTTTTGGGTAAACTATCCCTTTAAACTAAGAACAGTTTGAGACATTTATCTCTTCGGAAACTCATGCCTGATTATCGGAGTCTAATCTCATCTCAGGAAATGCAGAAGTCTCTATTTACGCTGCATTTAATCTTTGAGGCAAGAGATCGAATTTGGCCCAACATGTGAGAAAAGGTACATCTTGTATGTCTCCAAGCACGAGTTATTGTTTTAATGTGTTATACGTGTTGTGGCTTTGCATATAGTAGTTGAACGTTCGGCAGGAAAATTCGGGGTTTTCCAGGGTTGCGCTCCGCAGGGAATAACTCATCAACTCCTTATTCTGAACATCCGGAGAAAGAAAGAGCGAGAGAAAATGAGCACAGAGGATTGAGTCATCTGAACACACCATCCCACACCATTCACATTAGACGGAAGAACATTCCCACACTGAACTGTTTGCTATTAGGAGTTTAAAGAAAGACTGTATTTGTTCCTGACGTCTGCTTCACATCTTCGGTGTGCATTTCATGTGACAGAACACACACACGCATATACTGTATATATAAACATAAAAACCACATGCTAGCTAACTTTCCAACCAGTTGGAGTTTTTCAGATTCCTTTACCGCTCATAAACTTTTGAGGTTGTGATCTCAACGTGCCCAACTCGTAAGGTTTTTCTGTTTGAATGTTCTCCTGCTGAGATAATATTACATTTTAACACACTTTCCTGCAAGTCCTCCAGTCAAACACCTAATCACAGTTTTAAACTCATCCAGTTTCCACTGCCGTAGTCCTGGATACAGAAGTTGTACTGGAAAACCCAAGCACAGAGACTAATGTTAGGAGATCACTGAATAAATACAATAAAATAAAAACTAGGAAGGAATAAATAAGTCGACCAGTGAACTAACATGACTTTTCCATGAACTTTCCAGATGTTTGTGATTTGCTGGATAATGATTTGACAGAATAATTTATATTCAGGCCGATTCACAAATGAATCAATAAGATGGATTTGTAAATATATTCAACTTCAACTTCATTGTCAATTCTACAATATATACAAGACATACAGAGGATTGAAATTCCGTTTCCCTCAGACCATCTGTGTAAAAAAACGGCAACAACATAAAAGACAAGTAGTTAAAAAAACATGAAAGTTAAAGGAATATTATTAGTATTATTAATATTATTAAGTGCCAACAATACGCTAACAAGACAGCAGAAGTTGTAAAAGTGCCTCATGCATTAAATGATCAAATGTGTGTGCGCATGTGTGTATGCATGTGCGTGTGTATTATAAGGGTAGAAAGTTAGTACAATGCACCCGAGCGCAGAGGGTGAAGAGAGTTCAACTTCCTGACAGCCCGGTGAATGAAATTATTCTTAAGTCTAGTGGTTCGGGCCTGGAGGCTCAATTTCAATCAATATTGAAATTGATTCATTGAAAATAACTAACTCAAATGTATTTGTTACAAATCATAGTTCACTAATGTCTTGCAACTGCAACACATGCTACTTTGACAAGAGCATTATTTAATTGATCAAACTAAAAACTTTAGAGCACAGTCAGCATATTGATTATAGAAATGAGTCCCAGACAGCAATAGAACCGGCCCACATCTGGTACATCTACCAATCCACATGTACCAGATGTGGCCCGGATCTGGGCAGACACTAATATGTTGCTGTCTGGGATGGGAAACACAATTTTAAATAGCTGTGGTGGGATACCTGTGCACTTTAGGAATTTACCTATGCTTTACTGGCCCGGCTTAAATAACCTTGTTCTTCATTGGCACGTTACTATTGCTTTATATTTGCAACTGTGAGTTTAATGTGTAGTCATGTGAAATAATAGTAAGTGTTTGTCCTTCCAGCGTATGCCCAAATCCAGCCTCAGGCCCTGATTAAGCAGCAACCGCAGCAGTTTGTCATTCAACCCCAAGCCCCACCCACCTCTAGAACCCAGCCTCAGTTACTGCAGACCGCCTCCGTCCAGCCCCACCAACACACAGCCTCTTTAGGCATCCAGAGCTCCGCCCAGACCTCATCTGTAGCAGGGATCATTCCGGTTTTGCCCAAACCAGCACTTCACAACCAGGGATCAGCTCAAAGTCAACAGGCCACCATCTTCCATTCAACTATAAGCCACCATGCAGTTAGCCAGCACGGCTCACACATGGCCCTGGCCCATGCGAAAGCTCAACCGGTCCAACTGACAGCCATCAATCTCCAAATCCAACCTGCACAAAGCCAGGTAAGGGACTCCCTTAATAGAGCCTTATAGTAGATTAAAGATAATGTATACAATTTGAAAACAACTAACTGCTTTTATCCTATTTAGGCTTCAAGGCTGGCTCAGGACGACAAGGAGAAGCCCACCTCTTTGGTGGTAAGAGAGATCTGCCCACCAGTACAAATGCAACCATCCACTACAACCCACGGCACCAACCCCCCTGAACAAGCCAAAGCTGACACTGTTAACGCCACATCTCAAACACAAGGTACGGTGGCCAACAAGAGTCTAAATGTACTAATGTACAAGTATAGTTTGATAATCAAACTATTAAATTTTCAACAATAGACACATTTAACTCTTTCCCCGCCATTGACGGACATTGCTATCATTTATGAGAAAACGCTTCCCCGCCATTGACGGAAACTTCCAGCTTTCCATGTTTTCACTGTTATACAGTAGGGGGCGCTATTACACATCTTCTGAGTACAGAATCTCCTGGGTAGGGTTGCACCAGTCGTTCGTAAGTTTTTTCTTAAATTGGAATGTAAAGTCCACACTAGAGGCTTAGTAACAACTAGATAGTTTGTAACTAACTCTATACTTTTTTCGGCTGCACCATTTGTTCTTAAGGCAGAACGTAACTAGTAGGTCGTAAGCTCTCCGTAAAGTAATGCGCATAGTATGACGTTTACCCTCAATAGCAGCCTTCAAATACGTGAGCAGAAGTTGTGTTGAAATACCGTGAATTTCAGTGTCCTTCATTATTATAACTTATTTTACCTCAGGTAACCAACGGTAAAATAAGTTTCCATTAAATATATTTAATCATGAATAACATAAGTGCTTTTATATATAAATAACATTCAGAAGCATTCAGTATATGAAACAACATTAACAAGGATCAATAAATAAATACTGAAACAAAAACAAAAAAACATAAGAAATTACATTCATTGATTATGACTGATTTTATTTGACATCATGACATGCACAACACGGGCCGATGGGACAGATGCACGCAGCGGCGCACAGTTTTGGATGGTTTCGTGTTGAAGAGCTGCAAATAAAGTAATCTATTCACATAATGTTTTCTCTCTTAAAATGTAAGCGAGTGTAAATGTCAGCATTATCATATATGTGTAAAGAATTTAAGTCTGTCATGTAAAACAAGAGCTTATTATGCAGTTCAGTCAGTCTGCTTTATTATTCCAACCATTACTCCTGATCGGAGGCTAAATATTTAGTTTATACGTAGAGTTACGCCTCAACTAAGTTTAATGGTGCAAAGCAAAAATATTTAGTAGTGCGTACGTTTTAATTTTAGTGCCCATTTACGTCAAAACTAGGCTAAGTTGTAACTTACGCACAATTGGTGCAACCGGCCCCTGATCAAAAGACACGTGAAGAAGAAGCAGAAACAAGCGATAGCATATGTAAGCAGAAGTATAAGTGAAATAACGCGATCATCAGCATTAAACAGCATATAAAGGCCCTTTCACACCGGACGCGTAGTGAAAAAGCGAAGCGGAAAAGCAAATATTTAGTGTGCGAATAGTTCGCGTCAAAACCATTCACATCAGCAGCAACAGAAATTTGCGACGTCTGTGACGTTTCAGAGCTCCAAAACATTCATGACACAGCTGGGAAAACATGGACACTTCATCATCCATCAGTGAAGACGAGCTTTTCATTTTATTTAAAAGACCGAGAAGTAGGTTTTGGGTGCACCCAGTCTTAAAGAACAGAGAGTCGGAAGGCTAATCTTGAACAGGAGCTAAAACTTTATCTTGGGCGGTTCCGCACTTACTTTTGAATGTCCTCGGGACAATTTGAGGAGCTCCTCCAGAGACAGTAGCACCGCATTTGAAGAGACAAACCACAGACTTCAGGAACCAATCGATCCGGAGCAGCTGTTTCCAGCGATGCTTCCAGTCGAGTCACAATGTAAACATTTATGAACCACAGTCGTACTGACGGAAACACATTAACTTTCCCTAGTAGCGGACACAAGGTTTAGAAAAAAAAAAAATCAACGAGTTTTAACTCAAAAGGTGATGTTATCGTTGTCTGTAGCCTACAGCGGGCAAACAGCTGCAGCTGTACAGCTGTAACTACAACTATAGCTGTAATCTCGTGAGAAATGCGATACCTGGCAAAGGTTAATGTTGTTTGAATAGCTAGTGACATCTACTGGACATTTCGTGACCTTTGTTTCCTTGGATGTGATTGGTTGAAGCCTTTTCTGTCGCTGGGAGAGTTAAAAAAAATAATCGACATCAAAGCGGAAAAAAGAAACTTTGTTTTTTCGCCGCAGCACATTCGTGTTCGGTGTGGAAGCACTCATTACACAAACAGCTGATCAAAAAAATAAAAGCATTGCGCAAATTTTCCGCGCGTCAAAATCGCGTCCAGTGTGAAAGGACCTTAAATCAAAACTGCCTAATGTTACTGAATGAATGTCGACCCAGGACGAGCTATAGGACTGTGCAACCTTAGGGGTGTTGATGGACTCGATCTACTTCATCTGTGTTTTGATCATCGTTCTAAAACCGATCTGGATGTAGAAAAGTTCAGTCTGTGATTGGTTCCCGCAAAATTGTAACAGAAGCAGTAGAAATGAATGTTCAGGTTTCCAGTCTGAGTTGCCGGGCGAAATCAACCCACAAATGTTGATAAAAAAATTATGCATGAAACTAGAATAAAACAGTTTTTTTATTTAAAAGCAGGGGGACTATTCTTTCTTTTGATATATTGCATGTTCAGATATTCATACACCAAAATATTCTGGGGGCAATGAAAATTTTGTGAAAATTATAAAAAATGCTGAAGGTGGCTGACAACGTAAAAAAATAAATAAATAAAAAATGCTGGCGGGGAAAGAGTTAAGAGTGTATATGAATTGTTATTAATATGTATTATTATTATTAATTATATATATATATATATATATATATATATATATATATATATATATATATATATATATATATATATATATATATATATATATATAATATATATATATATATATATATATACTAGGGCTGTAATCTTCCAGTCGATTAGTCGATTATTGGTCGATACGTTCTGGCTCGACCAAAATTTTGATTGGTCGATTTTTTTGCAGCGTTCATTTAATTAGTTTTTGCCGCGTTCATTTCATCAGTTTTGCCGCGCCGCGTTCATTTAATCAGGTGGAAAGCACTAATTGCTAATGGGGGTGTTTTCAGAGCACCCCTGTTTCACAGGTATCAGTCTGCCTTCAGAACACCCCCATTGTTTTCACTTCTTTTGGATTAGCCCAACCAACTGGCGAAGAGAAGTCTCTCGCCCGTCCTTTGTTTTTCATTCCCCGCTGGCTCAAACGCACGCCCATAGCGGTAAACTTGAGGAACGCCCATCAACATACACATGAGGGGAAGCCTCACAACACCACGCTTCAGTCGTGCCGCAAAAGTGGATCTGTACTGTCCGTTTTGCCGCGTTCATTTCATCAGTTTTGCCGCGTTCATTTCATCAGTTTTGCCGCGTTCATTTCATCAGTTTTGCCGCGCCGCGTTCATTTCATCAGGTGGAAAGCACTAATTGCTAATGGGGGTGTTTTCAGAGCACCCCTGTTTCACAGGTAACAGACTGTCTTCAAAACACCCCCATTGTTTTCACTTTTGGATTAGCCCAACCCACTGGAGAAGAGAGACAGATTGAAGAAGGCTAGTTTTCTGTAACTTATATTATTTATTTAATTGTGAGAGCGTTTTTTCTGCTCTTGATCTGGCTTGTTTAATAAATATTCATTTTTTATTAAAGTGGACGTGCCTTTTGTGTTTAAGAGTAAAAGCTTTAAGTTAATAGTCTATTCGTGTCTCAGCCGCGAAGCTGAGCTCAGCTCCTGTTTGAGCTGCACAGAGCGGCTGCAATTTTACTGTCTGTCAGTTATTATAATACATATGACAAAAACAATTGTCTAAATTATGTTGCATATTCCTCAAAAGTTCTTGTGATGATATCTAGTTGACAATAGTACTATATTTTGGGAAATCATAGGCTATGATATTGCGCAGGTGCACGTGATGCAACGCTGTCAGAGCCGACAGACTCGCGTGTCAGACTCATTTCAGTGCAAAATAATCAGCTCAAAAACTATTTAATATACTGCAAATAGCCTACTAGTTTTTTATGTTTATTTATAATTCATTTATGCAGACAACAAGGCTACCAAGTACTGCGCACAGTGCGCAGCTAATTAATTTAACGTTTTTTTTCCTAACGTAATTTTTAGTCGATTTTTAGTCGAAAATTTCAGGACTTCAGTCGACCAAGATTTTCTTTGGTTGATTACAGCCCTAATATATACACATACCCAAATATTTTATAATGGACATTCTGAAGAAATCTATAGACACTAGTTTAGCACACTAACCAGTAAAACATAAATTGCAATGGTGCCAAAATATTTTGCATACAAATTCATATAATTCACTGCATTAAATCACAAAATATCAAATCAAGTGGCATTGCAAACAAATTATGATCATTTGACCTTTTCTTAGAGCTTACTTTATTATTTTAATTTTCACTCTTTGTGTGCAGTGTTTTGCTTGAAATGTGTGCTTACTGCTTATGCTATTTTACTTCAAAACTGACTTCAGTGTGTTTTACATTCTGTTATCTAATGACAATACATTGTAACCTATGGGTTGAGTGTCCACATTCTTTCTGACTGTGGGAACTGCTTCAAAAGCCACATGGCTTGAATTAAAGAATCACAACTGCATTTTAAAATACAAGGCTTCAGACTCCCACATGGTGAACCAGATTGGCTAAAAGAGAAATATAAGGGGTGGTGTGCCGTGCAATTCCCATATACAGTAATATGGACAAGAACTGTCTCTGGGGCAGTCACATGACTCTGTAGACTTCCTTGACTGCCAGAAAGCACAAGTAGCCTTGCTGCTGAATCAGTCAGAAACGAGTTTTAGACCAGGGACGCTTTCCTAGCTTCAGAGAATGCCCAATATAGGCTGAATAAAGGACACAGTCGCTGCCACGCCAGTGAAAGACTCTTGAACCGCTAGAGTCATGTGACCTGCCACTTGAGGCTGCCGCTGCCATCCAGGGAAAGACTGAACCGCCTCTCCGGCAGAATGTGCAGTGCTTGTGCGTGGGAGCGGAGCATTGAAAAGGAGCAGCGCGCACTACATGTTGCGTAGAATCGGACGCGTGGAAATTCAGTCAGTGATATCAGTGTAACAGGCGTGTGGGAATGAGGCTCCCCCCGTGTTTTGAAACGGAACTGAAGAGCCCCCCTGAGGGAAATGACTTTTTATTGTGCTTTGTCGGTAAGCTACAGTATGTCTTGTGTTGTGATTCCAGTAGTTTTGGTTAGTGGGCTTAAAAGGAAAAACGGAACGGTCTCGAGGCGCGTTTCTTTGAACTGTGTGGTAGACTTGATACGCAGTCTTAAAACGCGACGCATCTGACGCCAGTCTAGTGCGTAACGTTACATGGACCATACAGCACAGACTGAACGCAGTGACGCGTCTTGTGTAAACGGGAGAGATGTATTTTTCTTCAGTTGATTTAAGTTTTTAAATGTCTAACCGGTGGTGTGATGTTTCTTAAAGTAATAGTTCACACAAAAATCAAATCATTTAACTGTTAACTTACCCTAATCATGACGTTCCAGCGTTATTCCTTTCTTCAGTGTACTGCAGCATGTAACAGTTACGTTGACAGTTTGTCCATAAAATGACATTAAAAACACCTCCTAAAAGTAGTCAATACTTTAATATTTCAAATTATTTTGACGTTATTGGATAGCTTTGTGTGAGGAACAGAGTGAAATTGCAGTCGTTATTGATTGATACTCTTCCCTTCAGCTCAAAAACCGTTGACAGTTGCGTTCAAATTAAAAATGGCGCTCTACGTTTTCGACGTCAAACGCCATTGGCTCTCGAGTGTCACTTGACTGATCAAGAGTTTGCTCGTACTTATAGCGATATCTGCATTAAAATGTTTATATTTTAATTGCTGTTTATGAATATGTTACTGAAGCCCGATATATTTTCCATCAATGTTTGGCTTAAAGGGAAAATTCTCTCATCATTTAACTTACTCACCCTCAAGTTGTTCCAGACCTGTATTAATTTCTTTCTTCTTCTATACACAAAGGAAGATATTTGGAAGAATATTTGTAACCAAGCAGATCTCGGCAGCCATTGACTACCATAGTGGGGGGGGAATACTATGGTAGTCAATGGCTGCCGAGATCTGCTTGGTTACAAACATTCTTCCAAATATCTTCCTTTGTGTTAAGCAGAACAAAGAAATTCAGGTCTGGAACGACTTAAGTGTGACTAAATGATGACAGAATCTTCATTTTTGGGTGAACTATCCCTTTAACTGTTCCATAAGCGCTTTTATAAGCTCGCTGTGTTTTATTTCCAGCAGCTGTCTTGTCCTGGCTTTCCCTTGAACACTGGTGGAGGCCGCTGATATTTGTGCTGCTGATGTTGTTGTGGTTGCTATGGTGATGAGTTGATGCTTTGTTTCTTTGCCGCCAGGCTCTGTGGAGATGGCGCGTGACCCCACGGGAACACCGGTAACATCGACCATGACCGTGGCAGCCTCGAACGAGCCGCCCCCGGCAGCTGTGACAGGAAATGTGGCACAAAACGGCGAGAACAAGCCGCCTCAAGCCATAGTGAAGCCACACGTCCTCACGCATGTCATCGAGGGATTTGTTATCCAGGAGGGAGCTGAGCCATTCCCTGTGAGTTGTAGTAATAATAATAATATATTCATAATAGTAATAATAATTGCATTGTTACTCTGTCAATTCGATTAATCACATCGAACATAAAAGTTTGTAATATATATACACAGACAAACTTTTGTGTTAGATGCAATTATTTGACAGCACTAATAATAATACAAGGTAAGAACAATATTATTTCTATCTCATAATAACTTTAAAACAACAATATTATTATTATCATTATTACTATTCATAAATAATTAACAACAACAATAATAACACAAGTTTTATTATGATTATCATTATTAATAATAATTCAGTAAATAATATAAATGTTTATAAAAAACTAATAAAAAATAAAACAGGAAATGATTGTCTTAATAATAATATATTTGTATTAGCATTCATAATAATACAATACAACAACATATTCTTAATATTATTATTATCCTCATGATTGTTTTACTATTCGTATAATTTTAATACCACAATAATAATACAATTACTATTATTGTTGTTATTATTATTGTTATTAATTCAGTCAATTATATACATTAATTATAAAAACAAATAAAAATAAAACTGACAATTAATTTAATTATAATAATTGTATTATTATTTATATTTATAATTAAATAATATTTTTATTTTTACAGAAATACAGGATGTATTTCTTTGTACGTTAGTGAATTGTCCTGATTTACAACATCAAAATAAACTGTAGAAAAAAATATGGACCCACTTTATATTAGGTGGCCTTAACTACTATGTACTAACATTAATCATTTGATACAATGCACTTATTGTGTACATACATGTTTTTACATTGTACTTACATTTTAAAAAATACCTGCATGTAATTACGTCTGTAATTAATTTATGTAGTTACATTTGTATTTACACAGTTGACACTTCCCATACACCTAACCCTACCCTTAAACTTACCCTTCTCACCACACCTGTCCATAACCCTACCCGTATCCCACCTCAATATCAGCAAAGGTGTTTTGCAATACAATTTGAACACAGTAAGTACATTGTACTTATTTTTTGATGTAAGTACATAGTACTTAAGGCCACCTAATATAAAGTGGGGCCAAAAATATTGTCTGTTGAAGGTGTCCAGTGTTACGGTAATCACCTTGACATCGTCACTTTTGAATACTGTATTGTCAGGTGGAGAGACCTCCAGTGCAGGCAGACAGCCCCAAGAAACCAGACACACAACTTCCCTCAGATCCAGAGAAAACGGCCAGCAGCAACTCCCTCAGTGCCACAAACTCAGACATGGAGGAGGTCGGACAACAAGGTGGACATTTCAAACATTCCGCAGCACATGCTTGTTTTTATAAGATACATGATCAGGGTAAAGTTTTGAAAGATTGAAAACTTGCATTGTTATGAACAACGGACCGTCACTCATGATGCATTAGTGATGAGAGATATGCAATATCCTGTTTGTGAACTTTACGATTGAAACTTTGTGTGATAAGGTGCGGCAAAAAGATAAGCTTCGCACCATTCCAAAGATTACAAACAAACATTGTTTTAGCTATTCATAAATAAACTGTAGCTTATTACTTTGTCATTTTTTCATCAGACACACAGGCTCAGGAGGAATCGGAGGAGCCCAAGCTCACATGTGAGCTCTGTGGATGGGTTGATTTTGCCTATAAGTTCAAACGTTCAAAACGCTTCTGTTCCATGGTCTGTGCCAAAAGGTTAGAGATTCAAAGCATTTTAATAAATATATTATTATTTTCTAGATATTTCTAGACGTCCGGGACGAATATCGCACGTGCTTATCGCCAGCGTTTTTTCGGTGCGTCTTGAGTGTTCACCCAAGCGATTTTCACTGGCGATGCGCCGAGAGAACGTGCACATTCAGTAGATGGCTCTCCCGGTACACAAGGTGGTGCCAAAACCATTCACACACTTTTTGCTAACTGGCAAGCAGCATTAGCAGCTCATCTTCTTCTTTGTCTAATTACTACTTCTTCGTCGTATCAATGTGTGCTCGGCAAGACCGTTTTGTGCTTGAGCGCCACAAAGTTGTGTTTTACTGTCACTTCAGCAGCTCCAGGCACGTGAACAAAAGTGCTGATCTCATTGGTCGGCCAGTTTTTAACGTGCCGCGTCAAAATAAAAAAACAAACCCGAGGTGTTTTTTTTTTTTTAAATGCCGCTTTTACGCCTGCCGTTTTGCGCGTTGGTGTGCAAACTCACATTGGCGCCCTTTGTTTAGTCACGAGGCGTTAAACGTTGGCAATAAACGTGCGCGAAAATCGTCCCGGTGTGAACTGGCCTTAAAGGAACACTCCACTTTTTTTGAAAATAGGCTCATTTTCCAACTCCCCTCGAGCTAAACAGTTGAGTTGTACCATTTTCGAATCCATTCAGCTGATCTCTGGATCTGGCGGTAACACTTTTAGCATAGCTTAGCATAGATCATTGAATCTGATTAGACCGGTAGCATCTCGCTCAAAAATGACCCAAGAGTTTCGATATTTTTCCTATTTAATACTTGACACTTCTGTAGTTACATCGAGTACTAAGACCAACGGAAAATGAAAAGTTGTGATTTTCTAGGTCAATTTCTAGGCCAACTGGTTATGTTTACGTAAGTTAGCCTATTTTCAGGCGCTGCGTAATATTATTGCGCCGCTGCACCCATGGTACGGCTGACCTAGACCATATCGACCTAGCAAATCGCAACTTTTCATTTTCCGTCGGTCTTAGTACACGATGTAACAGAAGAGTGGAGTTTTAAATAGGAAAATATCGAAACTCATTTTTGAGCAAGATGCTAACGGTCTAATCAGATTCAATGATCTATGCAAAGCTATGCTAAAAGTGCTACCGCCAGACCCGGAGATCGGCTGAATGGATTCGAAAAGTGTTCGAACGAGTGTTCCTTTAAAGCTGCATGGGTTCATTTAGGAACTTGTGATACTGAAATAATAGATATAACTGCTACCAAAATGATAACTTATTATATATTGTTGTGATGTGCAGTAGTTTTATCTGTATGCTAACATACAACACTCTTGATCAGGTACAGTGTTAGTTGCACGAAGCGGGTTGGTCTGTTCCACCCCGACAGAACTAAAACAACCAATCAGATAAATCAGTGGAGAAGGAGAAGGTCTCATAGTCCCAGAGGCAGGGAGCCCAAAAAGCAGGTGAACGCCTACATCAATCCAGTTGTGCATGCCACAATCTTTGTTATTACCTCATTTTAGTGCATGCCTATAATCTCTTGTTTTATTCTTGATCCCTCCAGCGGCTCTCGGTATCTCAGCAATCTCAGGGAGAATCTATATCCTCACCCCTCCAATCTCAGCCTAGTCAAGGAGAGTCCAGCCCCTGTTCGGATATCTCCAGTTATGAGGAAGCAACTTCCCCGCTCTCTGCAGCCAGTTCTGGCCCAATCGTTTCTCAGGGTGGGGTCGCTGGTAATGATCCAGAAGAGCTTCCTCTCCTCAGTCAGCACTTCCTACCATGCGACCCCACCAAATGGAATGTGCAAGAGGTGTTTGAGTTCATCCGCTCTTTGCCAGGTAAGTGGCTTTTTATAATATATATATACAGTAAACACACACACACACACAACACTGTTTAAAAGTTTGGAGTCGGTGCGATTTTTATAAAAAAAAAAAAAAAAAAGTAATTCATGCTTTTATCCAGCTAGGATGCATTAAAGGGATAGTTCACCCAAAAATGAAAATTAGCCCATGATTTACTTACCCTCAAGTCATCCGAGGTGTACATGACATTCTTCTTTGAGACTAATAAAATCTGAGTTACATTAAAAATGTCCTGGCTAATCCAAGCTTTATAATGGCAGTAATAGTTGCTCTGTTTTTGAAGTCCATAAAAAATGCATCTGTCTGTCAAATAACTGCTCCATGCGGCTCCGGGGTGTTAATACACGCCTTCTGAAGCGAATCGATGCGTTTGTGTAAGAAAATGTCCATATTTAAAATTGTATTTCATTTTTTTCAATGGCTCTGCATCAGCCGTCCCCGTGCCATCACTTCCGGCGAATAAGGTCAAAATACATGCAAAATACCAGCCCGATCATAGATATATACATAGATTCCTCATTAGTGCCTGCGTGGATCAGTCGAATGAGGCATCTATGTATATATATCTTTGATCGTGCCAGTATTTTGACCTTATTCGCGGGAAGTTATGGCGCTGGGAATACTAGATGACATCCGTCTGATAATAGGTTAAAAAAATAACATAAATACTGTTCAGTTTCTCGCAAAAAAAACTATCATTTCGTGTCTTAAGACATCAATGTGTCGCCACGAGCCGCATGGTTTAATAAGGATTCGTATGACTATGTGTTTTTACTCTCATTGCTCTCATAGTCATACTCTAAAATATCCCCATTGACATGCATTATACGACAATCACACTGCAACGGTTGGAGTTAAAAATCTTCATTTGTGTTCTACTGAAGAAACAAAGACACCTACATCTTGGATGCCCTGGGGGTAAGCAGATAAACATAAAAATGTTGTTTTGGGGTGAACTATCCCTTTAAGGCCGGGACACACTAAGGCAGCAGTTGGGTAACGCCAGGCCGTTTCTGAGCGTCGGTCAGCTTCGTATTTTTTGTTTGTTCTGCACCGTTGACTCTAGTCAGATGCTGTCAGGTTTGAAGCATGTTGAAATGCATCAGGCCGTCGGTGAGAGAGAGAACTCTGATTGGCTGCTCCGCTTAGTGAATGAGTCAGTGCATGAGAATAAAAGCAAAAGTGATGAAAGCGAGCAAAGAAGTCAAGACCGTACAGACAGAAGGCTATTATAATTTTGTCATCTTAACTGAGCATTCGAATGCACTAATATTTTCATAATAACATGAGCCTGTGCTGTGTTCGAAATCGCCCCCTATACCCTCATTCCCTATTCCCTACATTGCTCCGCTAATATAGTCCACTTGAAGGAGTGAATGAAAACGAGTGAGTGCCGCTTTTGCATAGTTTGTTCTTGCTGTTCAATAATCATTTTAAACGTAGCAAACTTGTGGGATTGAATGAGTGCACTCGATAACGTCCACTATGGTTTCGGACACCACTACAAATGACTGCCCCTCAAATAGTGTCCTCCTTAAGGGTATAGGTGGGTGATTTCGGACACAGCCCTAGTCTTGGTTTCCCTTTTTGAATGACGAAAAAAGATACCTGCTTGATAACTGCTGATATAGACAGATATTTACTAACACGCAGGCGCAGAAAGCACATGCTAGTTGACGGATGCCTTTAGTCCTTTTGGGGTGTTCAAGCACAGCTTTTTGGCCGAGACGCAGCCGACGAGATGCGTCACAGTCAGCTTTTATCACAGCTAGTTCTTTGACGTCATCTTGGCTTTAAAGGTGCACTATGTAAAAAAAAATTTCAGTAAAATATCCAAGAACCACTAGGCCAGTGTTATTTATTTTGTTCAGGTGAGTACTTTCAATATATCCCAAATGTTTCCAGCTATTTGTAAATCGTGAGAAATTGCTATTTTAACCAAGGAACCGGGACGTGTGAGGGAGTCGCCTGTAGTTTGCGTCATATCTGCGTTACCCTCGGTTTACGGTTTTATTTTGCAGAAACGCTTTACTCTCACTGCAGTATGCAACAAGTGTCATAGCAGCCGCCGAGCGAACGCCCAGAGTAACGTCGTAACATCATTTTCAACACACTCAGATGTATCTAATATGATAAACAGACCTGCGTTACCTCATACTCATGACCGGAAAAGCGGAAATGGCGCCGGCGACTGTGGCATAATAAAAGTCCCGCTGCTCGCGAGGTGTGTGTTGCATTCATCTTATTAACAATCGCTCCAGTGGCCTTGCTCAGGTCCCACAACACTCGGCCCTGCTCTGCTTCACACTACAGTAACGTTAATAATCGCATCCATGAACATGACGTCCTATCCCGATTCTTTTCCACCGACTGTGAGGTGAAGACCACATGTCCCAAGATTCTGCGCTCAAACGTTGCGTCATCAAACTACGCCTTTGTTTTGAACAGGCGACCTCTAGTGGACGGAAAAGTTACATAGTGCACCTTTAAATTGATCAAAAGTAACAGTAAAGACTTTTACATTGTTACAAAAAAAATTCAGTTTCAAACTAATGCTGTTCTTTTGAACTTTCTGTTCATCAAAGAATCCTGAAAAAAATGGTTTGGTGGTTTGGTCATGGTTTCCAAAATATTAAGCACCACAACTGTTTTCAACATTGATAATAATAATAAGCGAAGACTGCTTCCATCACAGGAATAAATTACATTTTAAAATATATTAAAATAGAAAACAGTTATTTTCAATTGTAATAATATTTCACAATATTGCTGTTTTTAACAAATCCGCATAAAAGACTTTCAAAAACTTTTTTACAAAATCTTTCCGACCTCAAACTTAATAACAATATTTTATAAATACATACATGCACACACGTTTGATCAACTTTGCCATCAAATATAATATTTGATGGCAAAGGAAATAAATGCAAAGCTATGTTGAAATTTGACATTTGTACAACAATGTATTTATCTACAAATATGCTATTAAATTATGCACATTTTTGTGTCTCAACGATTAGGTTGCCAGGAGATTGCAGATGAGTTTCGTGCTCAGGAGATTGATGGACAGGCCATGCTGCTACTGAAGGAAGACCACCTAATGAGTGCCATGAATATTAAATTAGGACCCGCCCTCAAGATCTTCGCTCGCATAAACATGCTGAAAGATTCCTAGCCTTAAAAAGGCTGTAAGTGTATGTGTGTGTGTGTCCTCTGATGTCACTTAAACTTGACCTAGTGACTACAGCACCCCAAACTGCACTACAACATTTTTTTTAAATAATTAATAACTAAAAAATGTATAAAAAAAATCGGGGCTAAGCCCAAAACAGCACCTCCTCAAGAGAAGAACTGAAGTAAATTCAGCCGGAAAAGAATTTGACCCAACTACCTATGAAGATCCGCACAAATGTGGACTTATACCAAATGGAAGGCATTATGAATCAGTGATTTGGAATTAAATTCTGACTGGGACTCACAGATCACTGGACTTCTTTGGATAAACAGAACTAATAATATCATGTGGTTTCACAATCCCACATTTTGGCCCAGATATCTCTGGAATGTACATTTGTTGTTTTCAGGTTTGATTTTGTCTTATTGTACATGCCAGATGCTTTTGTACAGTATAAATATGTTTAAGTAAATTATTCTTACCTATGTGTGTATTTGTAACAGAGTTGAATCACAACAAACTGGTGCTATTTCACATTCACCTTTACTTTGAGAAGACTTGAATAACAGAAGCACAGTAACAGAATATTCAACGTGAAAACCTAAAGAAAGGGATCCAGATTGAACAAATCCTGTCAACAGCGCCTTATTCAGTGTGTGTCTGTACACTCTGGTTTTGAGATGCACATTGTATTCGTCTTGGATATTGGGAATGACACTATGTTTGGTTTTAATTGTGCCCAGATTTGTCATTGTATGTTGCTAGAAATGATTGTGATGATGGGTTGTGTTTTTTTAGAACAATGCTTTGTGAAATGCCTGTATTTATCAGATGAATGAAATTTGTAATATAACATTTTTAAGGAAGGAACTTGTTTAATTTCTTGATTTCACCTTAACTGCTTGCACAGCTTCAATAATTTTTTTATTCCGCACTTCATTTTTCATCACATTGATTAGAAAACAAAAAAACCCGACAAAGTTACATCTGAAAAACATATACCCCCGGTTTCAGAGACAAGGCTTAAACTAGTCCCAAGCTATGTTTGAGCTGTTTTAACTCAAAGCGACTTGCACTGACATATCTTAAAATATGTCAGTGCCATTGTTTTGTCTCAAGATGCACAACAGTAATGTTTTTTTATCTAAGGCACGTTTATAAGGCTTAATCTCAGAAGCCTTGTCTGTGAAACCGGGCCTCAATGTTTTGCCATTTACAACCTAACAAACTTTTTTAAACGTTCTGCTTTTTTCTTCTTTAAATAAAAAGCCATGTGTAATACACATGCAGTTTAATATTTTGTTAAATATGTGTATGATGATTGTGTGCTTAGAATTACAATAGGACGCCACTAGGTGGCACTCATGCATTCCGTCAAACTTAAAACTATCCCGTGTACATATTTTCAACATTTAAGATGACTTTTAGAGTGGTCGCCTACCTAACTCGACCCTGATACTATAAAAACTTAATTTTTCAAAGAAACCCGTCCAAATATGTCAAGTCGTGGTGGGAGTTATGGACCAAAGAGTGCTTTCAGAGCTCCCAGTCCCACCGCCGCACAAAGAATCCCAACTTTCACGTCAAGTCCCGCCTCCTATCTCTCCGTCTCGTTTCTCATTG
The DNA here is from genome assembly GCF_949357685.1 of Gobio gobio. Taxonomy (NCBI): domain Eukaryota; kingdom Metazoa; phylum Chordata; class Actinopteri; order Cypriniformes; family Gobionidae; genus Gobio; species Gobio gobio. Next base: position 8,613,406 of record NC_137110.1, on the reverse strand, counting down.
GCCCTTTGCGCCGCAACACTCCCACCTCATTGGCTGTTTAAGATGTCCGTTTGCGTTCTTTCACAGCAGCAGATGAACTTCGGTGAAGCCGATCTTCAACAACGGTGCTGCTCGATGAGCGATATTGGAAGCTGATCAAACCTGGCATGGCACCCACAACGGTGAGAATGTTCTCTTTATAACATATAACTTAATATTTATAGGGAAAGAAAGTAGAATAAAATGAGCACGAAAGGGGGAGAAAGTATTTTTTGCAAAGACGGGATACAGATTGTATGAATACGTTAGTAAGTTAGTTTGAATAGTTAATGCTCATTACAGTTTTAAACGGTTTTAAAAACGTTAAAAGCAAAAGTACACAAATCCGTCCTGGACGGAGTTTGTTATATGAGCTGTAAATGGAGGTGGGAAAAAAAAAAAAGTTTTAGTCGGGTAAACATTCAAAATTATTTTTTCGTAACTGATTTTCCTGGTCAGATCTGCATAATTGTAAAAGGCCGTGTCTCAAAACGGAGTTAACGGTCTACCTAGGCATAATATTTGTCTATTTTGTCTATCAATAGGTGCGCGCATCATTTTTGGGCATCATAAACGAGTCCAGAAATGCTGCACGCACATATGATGCCCCAAACTGCATAATAGATTGGCAGTAGCCTACACTAGGGTTACCACCAACAAATGTCAACTAAAAAGAGGAACTGTGTGACACACTTTAGTTTAGGGTCCAATTCTCACTATTAACTTTTGCCTTAATAAACTCATAATTACTGCTTATTAAGTTAGTGAGGTAGTTAAAGGATTAAGGGATGTAGAATATGGTCATAAAGCATTAATATGTGCCTTGTACTAATACACAACCAATATCCAAGTAATATGCATGCTAATAAGCAACTAGTTAATAGTGAGAATTGGACCCTAAACTAAAGTGTTACAAAACGTTTTTTTACAGTATAGTATAAAATAAAACAATGTATTTTAATTAATACAATATATTTTCAATATAGTATATGCTCAAAATACCATAATTGATTTTTTTGTGTGTATATTTTCGAAATCATATGCTATTTTGAAGTGTTTAAAAGGTTTAACAGTTAAAAATATTACACTTTATGGAGTCTGTACAGCTGATCACATCAACAGGCAGTTGACATTGGGCCATCTGTTTTGTAGCTCACAAACAGCTTGAGGATTAAATGAATTACCCTCTGACATGTCGGGTGAGCTTGGACTCAAACACTGACTGCTTCAGTCTAGCTCCAGGGGAAAATGCTGGGTAATTTAAGAAGCATTTGGGCCGATGTTGAATGCTGTAGCACCCTTTAATTCAGAGAGGCATGGGCACCATTAAAGAGGAAATGCCAAATTAGTCAACCATGAAGAACACTATCGGATAATCCTCAAGTGCACAAAAAGGTTCTCTTTTTATCACCTCTTCCTCATGTCCACATAATGTTTACTAAAGAGACAAAAAAGCAAGTGAGTCTAGTATTTTTCAAACTTGATCTATATGACTGTTATTTAGTTGAATGCATCATCATTTTCCTTTGGTTTTAAGTGAAGTTGTGAAATTAGCGCGTCTATAAAGTGTTGCTTTGCGTTGTTAACATGCTTCAAATTAGCACTGTTTGAATGGGTAAACCGCAAACCATGAAAGCTTTCTTGCATACTCGTGGTTCCCATCGGTGCACAATACATCAAAAGGAACCTGACTGCTATTTACAAGGACACATTTGACTTAAAGGTTGCACAACACTTTCAAAGGGAGAATTTGAATCGGTGCACTGCAAAGTACAGTAATGTGATTTTTATGGGAGCTCTGACGTGGAAGTCAAGCTTCCAGATTTCAGCTGGAGCACGGTAGCTGGACGTCTTCCGTCTCCGGGCATATTATGTAACACTCAGAGACTCCTTCGTGACTTCATGATGTGGAAACTTTGGCTAACCACACAAATCTCAACATGAAGCACCATTAAAAGCAAAGTGGGGTCAGAGCGAAGAAATCTAGATTCAGTTTCATAAGATTATTTCAGTTGAGGCTTGCAGCGCAGGGTCAAAGCATTTATGGTGCGCGCAGCTATATGGCAAAGTGAAATTCGATGCTTTCAAGGTTATCCATGCGCAATTACGGAGTATTTAACAGCGAGTGCCCGGGAAGGAATTTCAGTCAGTCGTACCCTACCAACAACAAGTCTCTTTCACTAGCTGTCTATCAATAGAAAAGTTGTGGAATGCTGCTTTAGCTTTGATGTATGAAAGATGCTTTGACTCATAAGAATAAAATGGAAAGAAATGACCTGCTTTTTTCTTTTCCTGTGAACTGCACAACATGGGAATGGGAGTTTTTCCTGAGATCACAGCTTTGATCTATAGCCATTATGTTCTCGGGCAAGCCTGTTAAAGTGATAGTTCACCCTAAAATTAAAATTAAGTCATCATTTACTCACCCTGGTGTTGTTCTAATGCCGTATTTTATGAAAAAATGTCCTACTCACGCTCGTCCATATAATGGCAGTGAATAGTGACCAGCATCAAGCTTTTTTTTTTTTAAAGTTCTGGGGGTATACAATAGGGTTTAGTGAAAATTTCAAGTAGGTATAGCTGCAGACTAGAGATCTCCAAAAGTGTGCATTGTCTCCACACGCAAAGACTTGCGCCATTGGCTCTCAGCCAATTGTTATTGACTTTTAAAGGGTCGTGAAACCCTAAACCAAATTTTCTTATGAGTGTTGAGGATCATAGAAGTCAATGTTACCATCCATTAGTTTTGATTGTAGGAGAAAACTAGTTAATTTTAAACCTTTTTTGCGCTATATTCAACTTCCGGGTTTAAATTCATCTTTGTATCAACGTCACAGGAGGACAGGCTAACAGTATTGCTTTTGATGATTCGTGAATGGCTGCTAACAAAAAGATAAAGAGACTTAATATTGTGATGGGTTTAATTCAGGCTGCCAATGTAGTGCATTTTCTAAAAGAATAAAGTAATAAAAAATTGCCCCTTTATTGGTACCTACATTTTCCTACTATGGAAGTTATTCAGTTCCGTCTGTTTCATGCTGTTAAGAACCCAGCAGAAACTAAAATCAATTTTTATTTGTGATTTATAGTATACAATATAAAAACTATTTTTTCAAGTAACCTAAAATGTGCTTCTAAATAGGGCTGTGCGATATTGAAGAAAAATGCGATATCCTTGTTAAATAATGCGATATTCGATATGCGATACGACATTGCTTTAATTGTGTAAAATCTATTTCTTTCCCCAACTGATATCTTTCACTTAAAGCATAACCGACTGTGTTTACATGAATAGTCATCAATACAGCCATTTTGATATAACTCTGTGTATTTGACAGTTCGAGTGTGCAACAAGACACGAAAAAAAGAACGGCTTGTGCACACGTTTCGGTGTGTGTGTCAGACAGCAGACAGCTTAAGACTGCAAGGAGTGGTTTTTTGCAAGTTGTTGCGTTTAATAACTCTTTTTGACGTCAAGCAAATCACATAAGTAACAGTCGTGTGCTCAGTCTATTCTCTGCTATATGCGTCAACCTAAAACGTACACTTTTCACAATGTTGAAGTAGCCTACTAAAATCATTCAGATATTGCGTACCCTTGCGATATGCGTATTGCGATATGTACATTTGCGATATTTCGATAATTTCGATATATTGCGCATCCCTACTTCTAAAATAATTAAACTACCATTCAAAAGTTTGGGGTCAGTCAAAAACGTTTTTAAAGATACTACTTTTATTCAGCAAGGATGCATTTAGTTGCTCAAAAGTGACTATTAAGACATTTATATTATAATGTTACTATATATATATATATATATATATATATATATATATATATATATATATATATATATATATATATATATATATATATATATATATATATATATATATATATATATATATTATTCATAAATTTTTTTAAATGCTCTATTAAAAAATTCTATTAATCTAGATTAGAACATATAATAATCAGAAATGTTTCTTGAGCAGCAAATCATCATAAAAATTATTTCTGGAGGATCATGTGTCACTGAAGACTGGAGTAATGATGCTGAAAATTCAGCTTTAACATCACAGAAATAAATTACATTTTAAAATATATTCTAATTACGAATAGAAAATATTTATTTTAAATTGTAATAATATTTGACAATATATATTTTTTTACTGTATTTTGATCAAATAAATGCCAGCCTAGTTAGCATTCTTTCAAAAACATTTTAAAAAATCCTACAGACCAAACTTTTAAACGGTAGTGTGCATGTGACAAATAAACCTGCAAGTTGATGTTTAACGGCACCGTTAACTGAAAACATTTGCATGCTGCATTCGGAAAGAAACATTATTTAGTGCACTTGTTTACTGTGGGTTTGCCCTGTTTATCTCATTACAATGTGCATTGAATAAGTAGCACACTGTACAATCAAGTCAAGCACATCAGTATTATTGCATTTGGTCTGCAGATGGGGAATAAAGGAGAGGATTTGTAGACTTGGATATTGTTGCCTGACTGCATGTTTTCCAAAAAATGTATTCTAAACTTTGCTTTAATGTAGTGTACCGTTTGTTGAGAACAGTCATTAGAGTCCCTGAATACATTAGAGTATTATTTTGTATTTTTTCGCCCACTCATTTGCTCATTTGTGTTTTGTTCTCTTTTCAGGAGGCGAGGCTAAATGTGGAGGCTCTGAGTAAGAGAGACGTGCTACTGCTCTTCAGTGTTCTTGAGGGAGAGCTGGAGGCCAGAGACTTTGTCATACAGGCACTCAAGGTTAGTGCAGCCCCTTCAATGCTGATGTAGGGCAAAAATGTTTCTGTAGTTTCTTTGTAAGCTGCAATATATGGCAGTACAGGCAAATTGTGCTACTCTTGGTTCTTAAAGGAACAGTTCACCCAAAAATAATGAAGGTTTTATCATTATTTATGTAGCCATATGTCATTCCAAACCAATATGCTGTTACTTTTTGTGGAGTTTTGGATAATCGTCATACAGCTCTTCATTTAGACCAAAAACACCATAAAGAACAATAAAAGTGTGCCTGTGCGTTATATATCCAAGTCTTCTCAAGCTATGTGATAGCTTTGTGTGAAGAACAGGTCAATGAACATCACATAAACATAATTAAACAAACATAACAAAAAAGAAAACCATTCCTGTGTCCAGGGTAGAGTTGTCAAAAGTAGTGATGCACCGATTATGATTTTACATGGCCGATTCCGATACCGATTTTTTTAAATAAAACTGCCCGATTCCGATACCGATTTCCGTTTTTTTTTTTTTTTTTTACACATTAAAAGAACGAAAGTATACATGAACAAGATGTTTATTTGGTATTTAACAGGCAAAATTGCCTTTTGGCTAATGAAAACAAGTCTGCAATCTGAAATGAATGGGAAATTGAATTGGAAATGAAAAGGCTGAAAGGTGAAATTAAAGGCAACAACTGCATATTCTGCAATCCAAACAAAGATGTTACTTAAATCAGCATTTGTTTTTAAATTCAGTGTATAGAAAAAAAGTCTTTACCAGTGAAATTAAATAAAATCAAAGTATATAATTGTTCCAAAATGTTAAATCAAATAATGTTTAGTGCAACGAAAACAACTAAGATGCTACAGCAGGTGTTTTTTAAATGAAATTAAGTCAATGTAATTTTAAGGTAAAATAAAAATGATCATCCTATACAGAACTGATAGTATTTCATTTCAAAAGTGCATGCATGTTCTTCTTTACAAAAAGAAGTATTTCGGCTTTGTCACAAGTCTGTTTCGTTCTCATCCGATCCACCATATGAGAAGCTGAGCTGAACAAACGCTCACTATCTACGCTTGTGCAGGCGCGGAGAGGTAAGCTCGCGCAACTTCAGCTCGCGCAGGAAAGCGGCTCTTCATTCCCTTCAGCATATCTCATCTCTTCCCTCAGTTTTCCAGTTTCCATTTGTAACACACAAGTGACATGTTCGCGAATGATTGCAATATAGGCGTATGTGCACGCGGGCGCATTTCCTGAAAAATCGGCAGAGAAATACAAAGAAAACCGTCCGGTTGCCGATCGCGCGCTAGAAGCAAAAACCGTCCGGTTCCGGTTTTTGGCCGGTCAACCGGTGCATCCCTAGTCAAAAGTAGTTGGTACTGAAATTAAAACAAATGTGACAATACCAGCATTCCCTCTAGCATTTAGAGCGCTGTTGAACAGATTCTTAAACACCTCTGATTGGCCATTGTGTTCACGTGCTCAACATATATGTCTGTGATTGCTACAATTATCAACGCTCTTCACAGAGTGCTTAAGTGACGTTCGCTTTTTACCAGAGTGCTAACACAGATACACACGGTAGCATTTGAAAGGGAGGTCTATCAGCGGATCCCTAATATATCCGCTGACTGACGGATCCGCTGATAGACGCCTGCTTTCAAACGCTCCCGTGTGTATCTGTGTAAGTGCTCGATGAAGAGCGTCATTGAATCACTCGTTGATTCGTTGATTATTGTAGCCAATCACAGACATATACTGTAGTTGAGCGTGTGAACACAATGGCCAATCAGAGACATATATGTTGAGGGAGTGAACACAATGGCCAATCAGAGGTGTTTAAGAATCTGTTCAACAGCGCTCTAAATGCTAGAAGTCAGTACTTTTGACAACTCTGGACATTAACTTTTTTGCTCACTAGCCACTGTGGCTAGTGTTTTTTCAAAGATACTAGCCACTCAGAATTTTCACTGGCCACAATTTTGACATTGATACCATAGGAGAAAACTGCGATATAGATATTTTTAATATTATCTCATAATTTGGCAGGCAGGAGGTATATGAGGCTGCTGTCACATTAAGATCTGATGCACGGATCCATTACTGTAACATATACGTTTTCTTTCTCAACTGTTTACGTTCACTTAAAACATACTCACCAAGCTTGCATTTTGACATTATTTTGTGTATATTTGATTGTTCAAGCGCAATAAGCGGTCAAAACTAACTCAAGGCGGCTTTATCTGCGTGCGCACTTTGAAAAGTTTAAATTATGCACAGTCCCAGGCCGAAATTTAAGCCCTGTAACACCAACAGTATTCATCCGGAGCAAATGAAATGAATGAGTAAGAAGAGGTGAGTTTGTGTGTAAACTTAAGGCCTGTACACACCAGGACGAATATCGCGAAGATCTCATTGGTCGGCCAGTTTTTAACGTGCCGTTTCAAAAAAAAAAAACGAACCCAGTGCGTTTTTTTTTTTTAAATGACGTTTTTACGGCTGCCGTTTTGCGCGTTGGTGTGCACACACTCACATTGGCGCCCTTTGTTTAGTCACGAGGCGTTAAACGTTGGCGATAAACGCGTGTGAAAATCGTCCCGGTGTGAACAGGCCTTCACTGTCGGAGAGATGAGAGAGCGAGAAAGTGCAGCTGGTATCATGTATCTATTCTGCAGAAAATGAGTATTGAAAGCGTTTCAGATATTTCAGCATAGAAAAATCTGTACTCTTTGACAACATTAATTTGCATTAATTTATTTCAGATGCCTTTTAAAAGACTACAAGTGAAAAATGTATAGGCTATATTATATATAAAATTCAAGTGGCTAGTATTAGAGTGACTGCGTTTCACGCCACTGCTGAAATCCACCCGCATTTAGCTTGTCAAGTCCTGTCTGTGTCATCATGTAGAATTTGTTCAGGAGCATCTGGACTTATTTAACCATTCAAGATGTTTAGATGCTTAGCTACTTACAGTGCTGCATGTTTTCCGAATAGCTGCGACCCAAGTCGTACATCAGTCGCAATTTACACCATTATGGAGGCTCCCTCTGTGATTGATAGCTCTTATGATCGTGTGGTGTGTATTCCTTGGAGAGTTCCCTTCATCCATACTCAACTGAGGCAATTGCATGAGAACTGAAAACAAACAAATACATAAACAAGCTCAGATTGTCCTGAATAATATTCATTTAAAATACTTTTTATCAATACTAATAAATCAATACTTCAATAATGATATGCCTCAATTACCGTCTATTGACAGTCAGTAGTTCGCTGTCAAACAGATTTAACTCTTCGCACAGAATACTAGATACCCAGGAGAGACATTATATCTGTATCACTCAATGAAATCCAGATGGCTGTCTGGTTCATAGCTCAATCGTGCACGCTAGCATATTAACGCTAACATCCTGTTAGTGTATTAAACATCAGTGTACAGTTTATCTATGCCAGACGCTCAGTTCATTTAAGATGTAAAGGCTATACATTTATAAAGATAACTTTAGCATAGTGAATGATATTTGATCATACCCGCCGTTTGTTGTACTTCCTGTCTGAACTTAAGTCTTTTGCTATTTGCTGCATTTCCAATTTGTATTCTCAAGTTATTTTCAATACAACATTCATCAACCTTTAATTAAAGCCAACTGGATCTCCCTTACCCTGCTTTTTCATCAGACTCTTTTCTGTTTAATTTTTAATTTATTTATTTTTTCTGTGAGACTCCTACTACATTCCAGCACTGTTGCTGGGCCCCATCCCACACTCCCAGCAGACAGAACTACACTTCTTTTAAAGCACTTTAAAGTACCATTTAAATACCATGGTATGTATATGTATAGCAATTCAGTTCTGCTATATTGGTGAATCTCAAAAAAACAGTAAAGAACATTTCGAACCAGTTCATATATATTTAATCATAATATGATGAAATTGTGGTCACTCGTTATATTAGGTGTCCTTAACTGCTATATACTTACATCGAATAATAAGTTCAATATATTTATTGGGCCCTATCATAAACCCGGCGCAATGCAATGCCAGGCACGACGCAAGTGTTTTTTGCTAGTTTCAGCCCGAAGCAGTTATTATTTCCACGTTGTTTAAATAGCAACTCGCGGCCATCTGTTCGCCCATGGGCATGCTGGTCTGAAAACGAGGTGTGTTCAGGCACATTATTGGCGCGTTGCTATTTTGAGGCAACTGAAATCGACTGCGCCATTGACGCAGTATTTTTTGTGTTATTTAAAGTGCGCGCTAGTAATGTGCGCCTATAGACAGGTGCACAACATGCATACACTCTGCTTATTACACACACAGGGACGCACAGCAGCACACAAAAAAAATGTAATAATAAAAATAAAAGGATTCCTCATTGGTCTTTCTGCTTGCAAATTTCACCATGTAAATAGCAAATCCGCCATGGTGCAAGTACAACTGGCTTTTAAAGGAAATGGGAGATGAGAATCTGATTGGTTTATTGCACGTTACACCCAAAACACACCCATGACTCATTAAGAGACCTGGTTCAACCTTATTAGACCATGCGCCTGTCGCGCTGACTATTTTTTCCATCATTAAACTAGCAAAAGTGTATTCGGACACTCCCTAAGTGCACCTGCGCCATGCGCTTCAGACCATGTGATTAGATCATTAAAATAGGGCCCATTGTGTTCATATTGTTTTGCAACACACTTTTGTTGCTATTAAGGTGGGATGGGGTAAGGTTATCGACAGGTTTAGTGGTATGGTTAGGTTTAAAGTGTAAGGGAAGGGCCAACAGTGTAATTATAGATATTTACGGAAATTACAGTTATAGTATTACATTATAGAAATTACATTATAGTATTCGAAATTAGAATTAGTGTGTCCCAAATCATTGCCCACAAGCCATTGCGCGTTGGACGAGGATTTGATTATAACTCAAACATAAGTAAAACGTGTTAAAAAACTACAAACATGGTGGATGTGTGAGACCGACGGTTAAGCAGCGATGTTTTTAGATAAAGTGATTAATAATCAGTATCTAACCTGACGAAAAGATATTCAATGTTATCCACATCAAATTTAATCTGCAACAGCATTGTGAACTTGTAAATATACGTTAGGTCAATAGCCATTAAATGCATCATTATTCAAACACATGAGGAGAGTCGTGTAGTTACGTGCATACATAATACATTTAAGGCATGGTATAAGTAGGCGAATTGGGAGGAAGCAATTGATTAGCTTGTTAAGGTGTGTTTGATTAGGGTTGGAGTTAAACTCAGCAGGACAGCGGCACTCCAGGATCAATGTTGCCCATCCCTGATGTACACATTAAGTGCATTGTATTAAATAATTAATTTAAATGTAGGACATAGCAGTTAAAGACACCTAATATAAAATGGTACCCAAATTATATAAACGTACAGTACATATATAATGGGTTTACTTATTTGGCAATTTAGGAATGACTCAGAATCAGCCAGACAGTGAGCAAGACAACTTCCTTTTTGAGCATATCATCTGCGTCAGTACCAACGACAATACTCTGGGCCCCTGGTTTTATTCCAAAATACGCTTTGAATGTTATTTGTTCTCTGTATAAACATGCACAAACATGTCAAACATTATTATGCTCATTTCCTGTTGTCTAGTATCAACTTTTAACTTTATTGTAGTGCCGTTAGTTCATCTGATCATGCTAGCACGGTAATAAAACTCAGCATCTGTGCTCTCAGATCATGTTTTTTTGCGGTAAAGCTGTATGGAAGGCTGCACAGATATTATCTGCTGCATTCCTGTTCTTTAAAGCATTGGACTGAGGCTATGCGAGTGTCACAAACAGTAGATTTTGGGCATTAACCATTCTTTTGAATCCCTTTTAAGTGACTTCCTAAGTAGCATATATTTAACCCAACTGCATATCTCTACTAAAACTCTCTGTGGTTTTTAGGGGGCAATGTTCTGGCATGCTGGGATTACAATCTCTGTCACTCATTGCCTGCTTTGAATGAGGTCATTAAGGCATGACTTTTCTGCTTTGACTCTCTCACACACACACATACACACATTACAAATGTTCCTTATGCATTTGGTAAAAAAGAAAAAGGGGAAAAGCAGGAAGGCAGAAGTCACATCACAACAGCTCCTAATCTCGGTATAACTTCATTAGTAACGCTAATCGTACATACAAACACTATTCATTATTTCCTTGTGGTGTTTTCTCTGAAAAAAGGGGGAACTAAATAGTATTTTGCTCAAATAATCGTTCCCATACTTATTTATGCCCCTTAGCGGCAATTGACTTTTGAGGGAAAACTCGAAAACATTTCATGACTAACAAGTAAATCGTTTTAAATAGTTAGACTTTGAGCTCCAGAAAGAATGCCTTCCAGGTGTCTCAAAGTTTAAAGTAATTTTAGCATCTTATCAACATTCAAAAATAACTTCATATGTTTTTTAGCATAGCATGGAGGATGTTGGGAGTGCAGGTAGCAGATACCAAAAGTATCTCACTGTTGTCAGTATGTTGTTTACCTTTATCCCCTGGTCTCTTTAATGAAGATACTCTTTACGTTATCTTTCTCTATTAGATAGACACACACACTCTCTCTCTCACACACATACACACACACACACACACACACACACACACACATATATAAAAGGTTGTTTGAAGGCACCAGACTGGCTGACTTATCTTAAGTCATTAGTAAGGTTAATCTTCCCAAGGCCCCCATAATTGCTGAAGCTTTTAGCCTAAACACACACACACACACACACACACACACACACACACACACACACACACACACACACACACACACACACACACACAAAGCATCATACATATAGAATGGAAAATAGACATCCATTAACTTGACAAACAAATGATTTTGCTTTCAGAACAGCTGTTATTTATTTGGTACTTACAGTACCTTGTAGTCAAGTAAATTGCTTGAATACAGTACTTTCAAGTCCTTTTATTTTAGCTTAGATTTTGTGCAAGAGTTTTATTTACAAATGGAGGAATATTAAAACAAGAAAATATAATAATCTATAATAAAAAAATAGTGTTATGTTTTAGTACTAGACTGCATTCACCTTCTCGTCTGATTCTTCTTTTTAAACATCTAATACTGGATGTTAGTGTTCTGGGCTTCATTTTCTTTTGTGTGAACTAGAAGAGTTTCCAAGACAACAAAAAGTATCTATGGAATTCTGCATCTCGTGAGGTTTTGTTTACAAGGCTGATTGTTTATCTGTCACACAATAATGATCTGAAAATCTCAACTGAAAGCAAGTACAAACATCTCGCTGTGCATGTGAGTGGATGTGCGTGTGCTCATGGCTTGAATACAGGTCTCAGTACATTTCTTCCTTTCTTTCCTGGTTTGTTTTTGACCTTTTTTTCCCTTTAAAAAAAAAAAAAAAACCCTTATTAAAAAGGCAAATATTTTAGTCTGGCCTGTTATGTTGCAATCCCTTTTGACATTTATTTTCCCCACTTTTCATTTTGACTTAATTATCAATTTAAATCAAAGCGGTTAAATACGATTTGACTTATTATGCAACAGCTCTTAGATGCTTATCTTCAAAATGTCTACTTTAGAAACGACTTTCCTTACTTTTTATTTTTCCCTTCATTTTGTCTTTTTTCCATATAATTTACAGGATGTTTTCTAAAACAGGGAATTTAGCCCTTTTATTTGCCCACTAACTTCCAAAATGTTTCAGTAGAGAATACGTCACAACTGGAAAGAAAATCGCATTCATCAAAGACAAATGGCATTCATCTATAAAGCTATTGCTGTGTGTATTTTTTTTTACAGTATTAAAATGCGTTTTAAAGCACCAAGCTTTCATTAAAGTATTGGTGGTAATGTCTTGTTAAGATCCTCCAGCAAGACAAAAACACAGCTTTTACTCTCTTTCTACCTCTGTAAAACACTCATTCATTGTGTCACGTCTGCACGGCACATTTATCTGTTCCAGCATCAGCACCACAGAGGTTCACAAAGAATCAAAGCGTACACTTATTTACCACATCCATCATGGCTAGTGTGTGATGTGAGTTTCCGATAATCCTGTTTCTATTGAAGCAGAATCTTAGAACTCCCTCAGATGGCAAGGTTTTATGTTGCTGAACTTGAGTAACCCATTAAAACACACAAATACTCTCTCACACACTTACCATATGGACATGCATGTTACAGCTTAAATCTGTCAATCTAAGAGCAGAGAAGTCTAATAGATTTGACAATGCAGTAGAGAACCTCATTGTCATTTCTTTCATTTATTTTGGAAGCCGGATATTTTACTTTATAACGTGTTAAATATGTATATTTTTCATACACAAATGCACTGCTTCGCTTGCGATTGGATCGCGAATGCTTGGATTAGCCAGGACATTTTTAATATAACATTCATATAATTATATTTTAATATAAGTCATATACACCTAGGATGGCTTGAGGGTGAGTAAATCATGGCGTATTTTTTAATTTTTGGGTGAACTATCTCTTTAAAAACTTCTCTATTCTATACAGTGTTTCTCAACTGGTGGGTCGCGACCATAGACTGTAAAAAAATATGGACGTAGTGACCGTGACGTCACCCATAGGGATCTGAAGAGCAGCTTTGAAGCCTCAAAGCTGGCCGTTGCCATCTTGGCAGCGCATCACTCCCGGATAACAGAAAATGGGCAAAGAGGCGGGACATGGGTGGAGCTGAGGTGACGTGATGTCTAACAGACAGCAGACAAATGACAATCAACCTGTCACTCAAAGTGGCCACGCCCTTAATTATGCAGAACTTTAAGGCTTTATATAATGTAAACGAATGAGTTATAAAAAAAATTCACCCCCCTCACAGTTGTCATGAAGGGCAAAATTAGCTGTATAGATCAAAACCACAATTTGTACCAGGCTGTAAACATGTTTTTTTCTGCTGTAAATTTGGGCATTTTGACATGGAGCTCAATGAGATTCTGCTCCTTCTGGAGCCTGTCGATGAATTGCAGTTTAAGTCACTTCCATATTGGCTTCAAGAGAAACGGGGGGAGGTTGCCGCTTGGTTGCGACCCAAAAGGGTCGCAAGAGTGTGCAGTCAAAGAAACAACATCAACATAAAATGTAAATCTAAATGTTTTTCTGATGCGAGACTTTTATTTTGAAAGACGTGCGTAAAAGCTGTTGACCCTTCTGTTAGACGCAGTTTAAGTAAATTGGCCTTAGAAAAAACGAACAAAGACAAAGATATCGCTTTTCTTCAAACCGATTTTGTGATTATGAATATAAGATTGACCTGAAGAATATCAGCTAGATGCAGGTAATGCACTCGTTTAGTCTCATAATACTCTACAAAATACAATACGCTTCAACGAAGCGACTCAGCGTTCCTTCATTACTAGTTCTAGGCTCAGCTGTCAACTTGAGATTTGAATCTATGGCAGAAGGAAGTGGTTCCGCACAAAAGAGGGTTTTTGAAAACACTTTCTTATTTATATATAAACTTACACTTTCTTATTAAGATATATATATATATATGCCGGTAATTCCTAAAAAAGTGGGTCGTGGTTTAATGACCCTGGGGAAATGTAGGTCCCATGGTCAAACCAGCCAAGAACCACTGTTCTACTATATAAAGCTTTGTGACTGGTAATAATTATTTATGGTCAGTAAATTTTCATCCTCCATTGGCAGGTGTGGAAAAGACCCTGAGAGTGTGTTTAGATGCATATCCATCTGTGTGTCTTTACCCCTCCTCCTGACATTAATTTTCATACCTCTATTCCCTGTAGACGTCTAGTCATTTTTCAACAGCTCCCACTCCCACAGCTTTCAGCTGGAATCACGAAACATGCCATGTCATTCCAAACTACCCTGAAGGAGCTGGAGTATTTCATCCCTCTTTTATTTTTATATTTAAGCTCCAACCTCCTTTGTTACAACCAAAAGTACGATTATAAGTTTAAGTAACCACACAGAACACCCTATCATCCACCTAGCAACAGCCCAGAACACCCTTGTAACCACATAAAAACTCCATAGCAACTGCCAAAGACACCCTGGCAACTCCTTAACACTGCCCAGAACACCCTAGCAATCACATAGCAACTCAGTAGCAACTGTCCAGAACACCCTAGCAACCACCCAGAGCACCCTAAAGGTCCCGATATACTTCAAGCGAAATTGAAGCACAAACTTCAAAAAAGCTTGCCAAAGTGAACTTTCCGGAAAAGTTCGCTCCGAAACACCTTCGACTACCAATGGTTTTTTGGTGACGATGTAATAGGTAGGTGTGGCTCAGAGGCTCTTCAGGAGCATGGAAATTGGTTTTCAACCTCTGCCCTGTACATTTTTTTAATAAAACCACTTTCGCTACTGAAAGCTGCATTATAGGCTATTTCTCAGCAATGAGATGATAACTTCCCTGTTTTTGTAAATAACAAGCTTCACTATTACATACAGACGCACGCAGTAGTTCACACTCAAAATCTCTCTCTCTCTCTCTCTCTCTCTCTCTCTCTCTCATTAATTCCTTCAAACTCATTCAAATAAATGAAATCTTGACTAAAATAACAAACGAAAATTACCATTATTTTCCTGTCTATATTCGTTCAGTCAGATTTTGCGCTGCAAACATCCATGACAGCTTTTAACTTACCCATGCTGGCAAATAATCATGACCACCCGATGTGAATTATAAAATTATTTCAGATTCAGAACCTAAAGGTCAACCATGTCGCATAGTAAAGCAATCACCAACAGAATCGTTTTGGGCAGGGATTAATGTAAACACAGATATCGAATACCAGTCGTGTCTAAAGTGAATGTAAACAGATGGGCCAAAAAAATCGTATACGGTCAAAAGATCAGGGGCCTCATTTATCAACTGTGCGTACGCACAGATCTGAGCGTAGTGAGGGCGTAAGAACAGTTTCACGCAAAGTGTGGGATTTACAAACTTGTACTTATACGTAGAAATGTGTGTAAATATAAGCACACCTCTGAGCATGCTTACACAGAGAGGTAGAATAGCGATACTACACATACAAAGCATTTAAGAGTGTCACAGTATGCATTAAGCAATCTACATGTCCTGTATTTCCTTTCATTATAAAACACTACATTTATATATATATATATAATGTCATTTTAAACATGATTCGTAATTGGTGTCAAACCCAATAAAGACAGCTGTGACAAATGTTGGATGCAATTATTTCCTTGGACCCAACCTACATCCAGTTCCCTTACCGAAATCCTCAACAAACCGAAATAAAACGGGGCTTTCATGCTATCGCCAGATTCCCAAACATAATTGGAGCCATAGACTGCACCCACATCGCCAGAAAAGCACCATCAACCAACAAATTTAATGATGTAAATAGAAAAGGGTTTCATTCTGTTAATGTGCAAATCATTTGTACGCTAAATGTGTTGTTGTTGTTAAACGTTGTTGCACGACTCATTCTGTGTTTGTGAAGTTCCTCTTCTTTGCCATAATTGTGGTGAGGAAAAAACCCAATCACATGATTTTTAAAGGGATGTGTTGTGTCACCATATATGGTTCATTGGAGGCGTTTCCGAATGCTAATGACTAGGGCTGTAATCAACCAAAGAAAATCTTGGTCGACTGAAGTCCTGAAATTTTCGACAAAAAATCGACTAAAAATGACATTAGGGAAAAAAACGTTAAATGAATTAGCTGCGCACTGTGCGCAGTACTTGATAGCCTAGTTGTCTGAATTATAAATAAACAAAAAAAAACTAGCAGGCTATTTGCAATATATTAAATCGTTTTTGACCTGATTATTTTGCACTGAAATGAGTCTGACACACGAGTCTGTCGGCTCTGACAGCGTCGCATCATGTGCACCTGCGCAATATCATAGCCTATGATTTCCGAAAATAGAGTACTTTGTTGTCAACTAGTGATATCATCACAAGAACTTTTGAGGAATATGCAACATAATTTAGACAATTGTTTTTGTCATATGTATTATAATAACTGACAGACAGTATCATTTCAGCCGCTCTGTTGCAGCTCGAACAGGAGCTCAGCTCAGCTTCGCGGCTGAGACACAAATAGACTATTAACTTAAGCTTTTACTCTTAAACACAAAAGGCACGTCCACTTTAAGAAAAAAGGAATATTTATTAAACAAGCCAGATCAAGAGCAGAAAAAACGCTCACAATTAAATAAATAATATACAGCAAACTAGCCTACTTCAATCCGTCTCTCTTCTCCAGTGGGTTGGGCTAATCCAAAAGAAGTGAAAATAAGGGGGGTGTTCTGAAGACAGACTGTTACCTGTGAAACAGGGGTGCTCTGAAAACACCCCCATTAGCAATTAGTGCTTTCCACCTGATGAAAATGAATGCAGCAAAACTGACAGTACAGATCCACTTTTGCGGCACGACTGAAGCGTGGGGTTGTGACGCTTCCCCTCATGTGTATGTTGATGGGCGTGCGTTTGAGCCAGCGGGGAATGAAAAACAAAGGACCAGCGAGAGACTTGCGCACGCCAATAGCGGTAAACTTGAGGAACGCCCATCAACATACACATGAGGGGAAGCGTCACAACACCATGCTTCAGTCGTGCCGCGAAAGTGGATCTGTACTGTCATGAAATGAACGCAGCGCGGCAAAACTAATGAAATGAACGCGGCGAAAAATCGACCAATCAGAATTTTGCTCGAGCCAGAACGTATCGACTAATAATTGACTAATCGACTGGGAGATTACAGCCCTACTAATGAACGTGAACGTGAACGAGCATGGTTCTTACGCACATGTGGGATTTATCAAAAATGATTGCTTACTCGTGTGCGTAAGAACTGTGTGCGCACGTTTGATAAATACGGATTTTCTTGTACTCAGAAACATTCTAAATTTCAGTTGTAGGATGAAATATCGAACCTTTTCTATGCACTGTTGATAAATGAGGGCTCAGATATGTGCATTAAGACTTGCAGTGTAACTTGACACTGTTTTTTCATGTATTCTAAAGTGGCTTGCTTCAAAGCAATGTATTGTATAAAGTGGTATATAACTGGAGCGCCACATTTCTGGGCTTGTGCAAACACGTCGCTATGATCAGATGCTTTCTTACCTGCTGTTTTCTCATCGCTGGCTGTGTGTTCTACTAAGCAAAGAACAAAAAAGACTTTATGCTTTATGCATCAATGGCCGGGCAACCCTGGGTGACTTTTGCCAGAAAGATTTTTTTTGTTCTATTGGTCTGGAATTGTCAACATTACTTGAACCCTGTAATATAAGACTCTTCTCCTAGCTATCGGTGACTCTCTCTTTACTGTTCAACCTTTCCGTTCCTTATCCTTGTGTTGTTGTTTTTTCTGGGTCAAATGAGCCCTTTATTTCAGAGTCATTTCAGGAGGTATTAAATTACTCCAGCTGGAACTTTTTTTGGTGTCCCATTCACTGCATTGACCCTACCTAGACTGAAGCAATTGTTTCATCCCTATATGGACCCCTTGCTTGACCTCTTGCTTAAAACAGCAAACACAGAGAGCTGAACACACACTCACACACACATATACACAGAGCCTTAGAGAATGGTTTATGTTGCTTTTGGCAGGGTCATATGCTCTGTATCATCTCATTTCCTGTTTAGAAAGCAAGTATGGAGTGAGCGTGTCTGTGTGAAAGAGAAAAATGGAGGCCACTTTACAAGCCTAGCAAAATGAAATGGAAGCTACAAAAATGAGCCCCTTAATACTAAGATCTCAAATAGTTGTTTCATGTCAAAAGATTATGGACATTGTGATCTCTTCAAACACTGTTTAAACTGAAATGTGCAGAAATCTAATAAATCCATCTAAAATAATCAATTAAATCCCTCTTCCTCTGTCTCCTTCTCACTACAGGCCCAGCGTAAAGATTCCTACATGTGTGAGCGATATGGGAAATACAACCTGAGCGACCCATTCTTGGCCCTGCAGAGAGACAGTGAGGTCCTCCAGAGCTCCGGCCAGACCAGGGGAGATGGAGGAAGTTCCTCCCAGAAACGAGAGGGTGTCTGTGGGGCCACGGCTCGCTCGGACCCTTTGGCGGTGCTGAAGCTGGTGGTCGGACACTGCAGAAGGATGCAGGAGAAGATGCTGAAACAGCTGGCGGCTGCTGAGAACAGACACAGGAGGGTGAGTTTATACTGCATAATAGCTAAAGGCCACTGACATCAATACTAATGTGAACATCATATCATTTAAATTGGATTTACCACAGTGTAGCAGGTCAAGGAGAGATTGGATTGGTTTATAAACTAATCTTAGTCTCATGCTGTCGCCCCTCTGTGGTGGTTTCAGGTCATTGCTGATCTGGAGGAGGAGAAGAGAAAGCATGCGGAGGATACTGCAGAAGGAGATGATGTCACTTACATTCTGGAGAAGGAGAGAGAGCGCCTCCTGCAGCAGGTACAAAGAACTGATCATATTATAGTCATCTTAATTTGAGGTACTCATAGGGTAGAGGCTACAAATTTCCTTTACCTTAATCAAAATGAGTTTTTGCTCTATTAAAATATACATTCAAACATGATTTCTTTTTTAAATTATGTATGGTTTTTACACATTTAAATATGCAAGTTGGGCATCATATTAAATATGCACATTTTAACAACAAAAGTGTTATAGATCCAACTGAAAATGTAACTCATTAACAGACCTGATTGTTAAAGCTTTTGTCAAAAGTTGTTTTAATTTAACACACTATTTAATTAAGCATGCTTTTTAACATAACATTTCAAATAAATGCTGTTCTTTTGAACTTTCTACTCCTCAAAGAATCCTGATTTTTTTTAAATTGTGGATTCCACAGTAATATTAAGCAGTGCAACTGTCTTCAACATTGATAATAATCATAAATGTTTCTTGAGCAGCAAATGAGCATATTAGAATGATTTCTGAAGGATCATGTGACACTGAAGACTGGAGTAATGATGCTGAAAATCCAGCTTTGCATCACAGGAATAAATTACATTTCAAAATATATTAAAACAAAAGACATTTTAATTTGTAATGATATTTCGCTATATTTCTGTTTTTACTGTATTCTTTTATTTAATTAATGCAGCCTTGGTGAGCAGAAGAGACTTATTGAAAACATTAAAAAATCTTACAGACCTAAAAAGGGATAGTTCACACAAAATTGAAAATGACCCCAATTTTTACTTACTCTCAAGCCATCCTAGGTGTATTTGACATTTCATGAATACAATCAGAGTTGTATTAAAAAATGTCCTGGCTAATTTACCTTACAGAAAAAGCGTAACTGGTGCGATGATGACGTCAGAAGGAGCGTAAGCGTTTTGAACTGCGAGAGACGTTACACTTTATTCATAAATTGAATATGGAAGGCAGTCTGGCGGAAGCTAGATATTTTACTTTATAAAGTTTTAAATCTGGATATTTTTCTTACACAAACCCATTGCTTCACTTCAGAAAGCCTTTATTAACTGCCAGAGCCGAGTGGATTACGTTTATAATGGATGGATGTTTTTTTTTGGCCATCAAATTTTGGGCTCCCATTCACTGCCATTATAAAGCTTGGATTAGCCAGGACATTTTTTTAAATATAACTCCGATATATGTATTCGTCTGAAAGAATTAACTCCTATACACCTAGGATGTAGACTGGGTAAACCCAGCCTGATCTGCCGGCGATTTGATTTCGTCCTGCAGCTCAGTCTGGAAACCCGTACATTCATTTCTACATTTTCTGTTACACTTTTGCGGGAACCAATCACAGACTGGCTTATCCATCTGGCGCGCTATTGGCGGGTTTAACACGATGACGGATAGAGAAGCGATGGGTCGTTCCCCATTGATCACGCCTCTTGTGGTCTGATTGGTTGAAGGACTATCCAATTGCGTATAGAGTCATTCAATTTATGCTCGTTTGTCAAGCCTCTTGTGCAGTAGAAAATACAGAGCAGACTCCCCAGACCAATGTTCAATCTTAAATTGAGCTTGGTCTGGTGATAGCCAGACAACCTAGGATGGCTTGAGGGTGAGTAAATCATGGGGTAATTTTCATTTTTGGGTGAACTATCCCTTTAAACTTTTGAACAGTAGTGTATATTCTCTGAAAAAATGATTTTGTGTAAATCCATGAATCAGTGTATTTCAAACTGGTTTTGTTTTTATACATATGTTTAGTTGGAGTTTGAGAAGGCAAGGACGTCCCGAATGGAGAGGGAGAACAAACGACTGCACAATCAGTTAGAAGACCAGCGAGTCCAGCATAAACAGCTCATGACGGCGCTGAGTCGGGAATGCAAACGCTCCGGCACCCGCGCAAACGAGGAGTCCCAGCGTGCCAGCGAACTCAGCCATCGCCTTGATCGCGAGCGAGCGGCCAATCAGACCCTCAGGGCGGAGCTCGAGGAGGAAAAGAAGCGGGCTATGCAAATGGAGGCGAGGCGAGAGGAGCTATTGGCCGAGTTTGACACCGAACGGGAGCAGCTTGGGCTGAGAATACGGAAAGAGGAAGCACGCTGTAACGCACTACAGGAAGAACTAGAGAGGTTGAGTGGAGAGATGAGCAATGCTGAGGAGAAAACAAACAAGACCAAGACAAATATGAACGGGCATCTTACTCCTACGGAGGAAGATGGGAGTGTTGAGAAGCAGAATATGTTAACCAATGGGAGTTCTCCGATCAGGTCACAAGCTCACAGCCCTACGACAAGCAATCAGTCACCAGACATGCCCAGTATACAAGCTGCATACCAGGCTGGCATCAACCAGCGCTTCCACGCAGCCCGTCACAAGTTCCAAGGCACAAATGATCAAGATTCTCAGGCTGTCTCTTCCCCTCCGAACAGTCCGCGTGACCTTTCGCCCTGTGCGGCCCATGTGGCTTCACCAGACAACGTTTCATCTAAACAAGCAGCCCGCAGCACCCTCACACAGGCTCTGAGTCGCTTCAGCACCCAGCAAGGTCCCAGCTCACCAACATCCCCCAACAGTTCCCCTTTCGGCACAGATTATCGCACGTTGGCCCACTCTGGGATGTTGTCTCCCACCATCAGGTCTCCAACTATACCCAGAGCCGACAGAGGGAACCCTCCTCCGATCCCACCCAAGAAACCAGGCCTCGCCGAAACCCCGCCTTCTCCGGCCACCCTCCGAGCTGCTCACTTGGCTCAAATGTCGGCCGGTTGCGGACGCAGCAGCAACCCAGAGAGCAGCAAAGAACCAGACCTGGTGCTGTCATCTAGCGGCTAGCAAGCACAAATGATGAACTTGATCACGTCAAACACTGTTGATTTTTTTTGTAAGGGACGTTTCAGGTTTTTGAAATCATTTTGGAAGATTTGAATGGTCTATTTTCTACGTAAATTTGCGACGTTACAATATCTCATTCAAATTCATGTTGATTGTGCGCATGAATACATTATACATTCTGTATTTTCTGTATGTCATCCATGAGAAAAATCACCTGTTTATCGCTGACAATCACCAGCTTCTATAAATAGTTATAAATATTTATATACAGACACATTACCATTCAAAAGTTTGGGTTAAAGAAATTAATATTTTCATTCAGGAAGGACGCATTACATTATGGCAAAAATTTCAATGAATCAAATAATCCTGTATGTTTTCAAAGTTGATAATAATGAGAAATGTTTCTGGAGTAATTTCTGAACATTCAGCTTTGCATCACAGGAATATATTTGAAAATAGTTATTTAAATTGTAATAATATTTTACAATATTACTGTTTTTATTCTATTTTTTTAGTCAAATAAATGCAAATTTGGTGAGCATAAGTGACTTCTTTCAAAAACATGTTAATAAACCCCGAACTTTTGAACTTCTGACCATTTTACCCTTCCCTGTCATCTAGTTTATACACTGAACTATATATTTACAGATTGCATGTGCAAACAATCCTTTGCTTTCTCACATAGCAGTTTGTTTTTTGTATATCTAAGACATTGGATGTGTAGCCTAAATATTCACATCTCGCTCAGAATCATGTTACAGATGTTTGTATCATCTTATAATGTTTTGTTCTGTTTATCTTTGAAGTTTGTATTCTTTTTGTGATCTGATATGAATTATTTTTTATAACCAATATCATCTATAAAATCTTTGTTAACTTGTAGACATTGCCTGGAACATTGCATATCTGTACTGCCTAAATCCAGCCAGCAGGGGCCACTGGGTGGTAAAGTTACAGTATCGCCCATCCTCAGCCATTTATAGGCTATATTTGGAATGGAATACTAGCACACTAGCTTACTGCGCAGTATACACTATATACTGCTTTCTATTTTGTAAACAAATAGTATGCAAAATAAAGTTATTTTGATATTTAATCTGGTTTTGTGTATAAATGTGGTAGTCTGCTCAAATAATAGTGGTTAAAAAATCACAGATTATATTAATTTGTCACACTAATAAATAGACGGTTGGTGCATTGTATTATACAGTATTAATTTTAACACAGTACATTCAAATGTACTTTTATTAGTTGACACTTTCATCAATAACATTTATTAAATCGTATGATGCTTAACACATTGGTAATATACTGTACATTCAGATTATTACAAATTTCATTAAATAGTCTTTGGGCCGGTTGCATAAACCGTTAAGACTAGTCTTACAAGTTAGACATACATTTTTTTCTTTAAGACTGTTCATAATTTTTTTAAATCAGTTACATAAAAACATAGACTGGCCTAATTTGATATGAAAAGTAAGACTGAATGCCACTTGCCTAACTGCTAGTGGCTCATACTAGATCTTAAGACACTGTCTTAACAATGGCTTAGTTTATGCAACTGGCCCTTTATTGTCATACATATTCATATTTGAAACCTACAATGACTTTTTAAGTAAAAAACACATTGAATGTGTTTATTTTGCAATAATGACTGATTATATGTTATCCTGCCTAAATGGCTATTTACCTAATTAATTAATTGGTTGAAATGAAATATCAAGAATAAATTAATGTATTATTCGGGAATAAATAGCACAAAGTAATATGAGAAACATGAAACTATAGCTCAGCTATGTAAGTAAGTCAGTGTAGAAAGCCACGACTGACCAATCAGAATCAAGTCTTCCAGAGAGACATCTAATAATGAACGTTGTCATAAAGGACCCCTTAATGTCATAATGAGTTGATCGTATATAAGTCGGCATGAAAAAGAAGTTGCTAGTGTTTTCTTTCCTATTTTGACATATATATCTGAGTGAAACGGCTTCTCGAACAAGGAAAATGTAGGACGGGACTTGATTTTGTTCATCATTAATTGATTGGATGGTTGTGGTTTGCTATTGGTCGATCTCATGTGAGTGACAGGTTGTCCCGCCCTCATGCCAGTAAACACGTCATCAGAGAAGAGGTGTCGCTGTTTTGATTAAAGATTACGAGGGCACATGTGCATGGATAAATCATTTATAATAATACTTTAAACACTACAAGCTCAATACCACAGAAATTAGTCAATGTCAATAAATGTATGATTCTCATTTGAAAGTCATAATGAAAGCACAACTGACCCTTAGATCTTCCAGGACAAAGCGTGTGAAAAATGTGTGTGCATCACAAGCATCCATGTGAGACTAACAGGAGCAGGGATCACAGTTTAACCAGCCAGGAGCCTCTCCCTAAATCCTAAATCCCCTCTTTATGTGTGTGTATATGTGTGCGAGTGTGTGTGGCCCGGGAAACAGAGAGGCAAACACGCATGAAGTATGTGCCACTCTGCCCCCCCGGTCACAATGGTCTTACCAGGTTCCAGTCAAGCGCAAATTCTCTGCTTATTCAGTTTAGATCTGGACTCAAAAACTTGAATTTTTTTTTTTAAATAATCAGAATCAGAATCAGAATGAGCTTTATTGCCAGGTGTGCTTACACACACGAGGAATTTGTTTTGGTTACAGAAGCTTCCAGTACACAATGTAAATTGACAAGACAAGAGACAAGTAACATAAAAAAATAAAAAAAATATGTAAGTTAAACACACAATGGTGGAAATGCAATGTGACAGAAGCGCTTCGGATGGAATAGAATATGTACAGATGTTTTATAAATATAGGTACTATATATAAGTTATAAGGTGCTATATGTGAAATGTCTGAGGTAAAGTATTGCACACATTTATTGCACAGTAGGGTGTATAATATGTATATACGGGTGCTCTAGGATCTACAGGTGTTTTAAATATACAAATTTACACATTTTTAAGGTGCTATATACGCAGAGTCTGACGGAAGTTGTTTATTGCACACATTTATTGCTCAAGGTGAACATTTAACTGTTCATGATGTAGATGGCCTGAGGAAAGAAGCTTTTTCTAATATTAATTAAATTGTGTTAAAACATCTCATTTGAATGTGTCATTATTTACATTATTAGTACTGAGTGTGAATAAATAAAGAGGTATTTCAATTTTAACTATTGCTTTAATGTCCCTTAAAATATCAGTGCTGCTATTTCTGCTGACTACATCGGTTTATCTGTAGATGTCCTCTGTGTCAGGGGATGGTCACCCCCTCTGGTGGATGCTGCTAATTAACATTCCTGTTTGGGACAGTAGGTCGAGGTTGCGAGGCCGACAGGGACGCATGCCTGGCCTGGTGAAATCTGTCTCCCACACACTGCTATAATCACCAGCTCCTCTAGATCAGGGGAGGGGAGGGCACTGACCTCTCAGTACAGAAAGGACATGTCACTAATTATTGGTGCACATCCTGGGTCCCAAAGGGTTAAGCATTCTGGTCATACACTGTTTAGAGACGACCAAATGTTACAAGTGATGCTCTCCACTGTATGAGCTATAATAGTAGTTACCTTTGGAATATTTAATCAGTATTTAGTGGTGGTTTCTCAGGCAAGCATCTACACTTAATGTTAGTAATCGGAAAAACTTTTAAGCAATTTGGCACAGAACTTGTTTAATACCTCAAATAGGTTGGACTTTATTTTAGTGCGTTCACTTGCCTAAGAAAGTACTGTATAATAATATAAGATAACTATATGGGTTAAGGTTAGGTTCAGTTATTACCCAGTTATTGCAGTTACTGTAATAAGTACATCGTATGGGGAACAGGACTGTAAAATAAAAAGCTACAGTAAGTCTGTTTCCAAGTCTTTCCTAGAATCCCAAAACTTCTAATATAACATTTGTTATATAGCCTAAGTAAATAAATGGCATTCAAACAAAACTGATAGTATAAAAAATTAACTCCTAATGTGCATATTTCCTCCATTAATGATCTTGGCAGGAAGTTAAAGGAGTCAAAGCGACCAGAAACATTCTTTCAGAGCTCTTTGTGTAAAACAGTTCACCCCTCCATCTAATACCAGTGGTGTATTTTATGAGCAAGGTGGAGTGATTATATACATTCACAATGTCACGTCCAAAAATATATGAGCAATGGCTTCTATCTTTGCTGAGAAGAGATTCATTGAGTTATATATAGACTTGCATAGGCCAGTTTGGCATGTTGATACCAAAACAAACACTGGACGTCTGGAATGATATTACATTACGGCCTATAATAAAGCATGTTATAAGGCGATAGATAGATAGATCAGGCATAACATTATGACCTAATATTGTGCTCCTCAAACTATTCCTGAACCATTTTTGCTTTGTGGTAGGGCACATTATCTGCTGAAAGAGCCACAGCCACCAGGGAATACCGTCTCCATGAAAAGGTGTACATGGTCTGCAACAATTCTTAGGTAGGTGGTACGTGTGAAAGTAACACCCACATGGATGGCAGGACCCAAGGTTTCCCAGCAGAACATTGCCCAAAAGCATCACACTGCCTCCACTGGCTTGCCTTCTTCCCATATAGTGCATCCAGGTGCCATGTGTTCTCCAGGTAAGCGGTGCACACACACCCGGCCATCCACGTGATGTAAAAGAAAATGTGATTCATCAGACCAGGCCACCTTCTTCCATTGCTCCGTGCAGCTCGTCTGTTTGATCGGACCACACAGGCCAGCCTTCGCTCCTCACGGGCATCAATGAGTCTTGGCCGCCCATGACCCTGTCGCCGGTTCTCCACTGTTCCTTCCTTGGAGCACTTTTGATAGAGACTGACCACTGCAGACCGAGAACAGCCCACAAGAGCTGCAGTTTTGGAGATGCTCTGACCCAGTCGTCTAGCCATCACAATTTGGCCTTTGTCAAACTCGCTCAAATCCTTACACTTGTCCTTGTCTAACACATCAACTTTGAGGACAAAATGTTCACTTGCTGCCTAATATATCCCACCCACTAACAGGTGCGATGATGAAGAGATAATCAGTGTTATTCACTTCATAATGTTATGCCTGATCGGTGTAGACAGACAGACAGACAGACAGACAGACAGATATAGATTTTAATTTAAATGTTTTTCTTGAAATGTTGTGTTTGTGCTATCTGCCTTTATAATAAGTGATGCTTGGTTTTATATTTGTTATAATTAGGATTGCCACCGTCAGTGTTGCAAAATAAGGGACACCCTTTCACAACCCCCTTATAATATATAACTTATAATTGCAAAACCACTTTATAGGCCTAGCCCTAATTTTCCGGACACTTTCGAACAATTAAGTCACTGTGAGGTACAGCCCAAGCTGCCCAACAAAATTAAACATACACTGATATCATGTTAATCGACAGAAATGTCATGGTTTTACCATCATGGTAGGGTCCAAAAACGATGGTCTACTTCTTTGTAAGTTGTCAGAGTAACGGCTCTCAGACTGACAGTGTGTTGAAAAGCGCGGCTGTTATCTGTGACAGCATCAGGAAATGTGTGTTGACGCGCGCTCATTCATCTCGTCTCCTCGTGCTGATTCCAGCCAATGAGCGCCAGGACACCCCCACCGACCAGAGATATCCCTCTGCATCTGATTCTGCGGGACAGATACTGTACCTCACCCAATGGACCGGTCCGGACGCAATTAGGAACCGTGATCACTATTTTAACATAGACATTTTCAGATTCCTCCAGCTGCTGCTCGATTGAAAGGAACACACTTGGATACTAATGTAATAGGCAATGTTATATGGATATTTATATTTTCATTCAGAGTACGTTTATCGATCCTAATTTCTTTATTTGAATAATGAGGAATACAGTGTCTCAAGAGACGTAATGAACCTGTGACTTTTCCTTTTCTTTGTTGGACTAAATTTGTTAACAAACTGACCGTGTACAACATGCGAGAGTTGGATGGACTTGGATGCGCGTCAGCGGCGCGCAGGGACAGGCGGCGCGCGCGTAACGGATTTCTGTCACGCCGTGAGCCGGGCGGCGGCGCTCACCGGATTTACCTGCTCTTTATCTTACTACTGCTCATGTTTACCCCCAGTGTAAACTCTTCTTGGTGGTAGGTGTTTCTAATTGTTTATTTAAAGTGGCACAATATCCACTCATTGGCACTTTCTTTTCGAAATTGAGTTTAAAGGCCTAGAATAAACTGTTGCTGTCAGTAGCCTAAAAGTAGTAGTATTGGGTTGTTTACCGTGTTTTACTACATAGATAACAAGAATCCTTTAATAAAACACTAAAAATAGGAAATTGTGATGGATATTCCTATTTGGCTATAAGGAGGTAAAATGACAATGAAATGGAATTCAAAGAAATTAATATGACTGTAATTATTAACTAAAGAACACATTGTATCGAGATAAAAAACATTGAAAAAAATGTTGTATTTAAATTTGTATTTAGTTTACATCATCATATGTAATAAATTCACTTTGGTATATCTGGGTGGAAGAACCGGTAATTTCCCAGAATACATTAACTGGGTTAAATTTCTTTGCATTACAGTTCAGTAAATTCCTCTTCCTGCCATTTTAATTCTCCAACTCAAGTTCTTTCCATCTATGACTCACATCCTCTTTCAATACAATGTGATTTTGTCATTTTTCTGTTTTAAGATCCACTCAGCCGGAAAAGAAATGCTTTCATACACACAGACACACATATAGAGAGAGAGAGACTATATATATTGGCTATATATATATACACTGTAAAAAAAAATATTTAAAAAGTAAGTTACCTGACTGCCTTAAAATGTTCATGTGTGTTTCATGTTCAAAAAATTTAAATGAAAAGAGTTCATTGAAATTTAAAATTTGAGTTAATACAAAGAACATTTGAGAATCGACATCACCCCTTATTCAAATATTTTAAAAGATTTGGAAAGCATATTGCGTAATTGTGTTTTATTTGTAATAATGCAGTGAACATGCCAAATTGTGCAATTTCCATGATTTATCACAACATTTTTATTTATTTATGTGGTTCAGATACAATAATATTTTGAGTTTCTATTTATTAAACCAATTTCCTTCATTGTATTAACTCACATTTTTAATTTCAATGAACTCAAACTTAAGACAACCAGGTTACTTACTTTTTTAAGTTAAACCAACAATATTTTTTACAGTGTATATATATATATATATATATATGTGTGTGTGTGTGTGTGTGTGTGTGTGTGTGTGTGTGTATGAATATAGTAAAGTAAAGGTTTTTAAAAAGAAAAACACTCATAAAGTACATATACTTGAAAAATGTACTTAAGTAAAAAGTAAAAATACTTATATATATATATTTATATTCTTTAAATTTATATTTTTCCCCAGACCAATTCCATTCATAGTCCAGAGTATAACAAGGAAGGGTGATGTACAGTTAGTGATATTTGAATGACACACATGAAAAATACTAATGTAAAAAAATAATAATAATTAAAAAGACATCACACTAATATTAAAGAAAAAGTCAGATAAAACGAGACAACAAGAAAGAAGAAGAGAGTAAATTAGCTCTAGATGCCTGGCAGAAACGCACTTCCTCAGAGCAGTTGTTAGTAAAGACAGAGGAGTCTGATGTCTTAAACTGTCATTGATCATCACATTCCAGACTGTTCTATAACAGGTCTTGGCTGGATCAGCAGACCTACTTGTGTGCTAACACACCATATAAACACACTTGCTAGGGTGATATAGATTTGAAGTGACTTGGTTCAGAAGTTATTGCTTTTTATCTCCATTTCTTCATTGTAAAACAGCAGACATGATGACACAATGGCAGACTTCGCCTTTAAAAACGTCTAATTGCGGCATTCAAAAGTTCCCCATCACGTCTCAGAGGTAGCAATATCAACATAGTCAGCACACTGCCTAGTGCCCCACAGCTGAGTAAACAACATAATCTCAGTCCACGCTATTTTTTGATACTTTCAATTAAAACAAATGCTCGGTTTCTCTCATACACACACGATAAGACAATAATACTGTATTTCATGAATGGGAAAAGGAGGGTTATCATTTGTATCATCTCTGTTGAAATAACTATACGTATGGCCCCTTTTGCCCTCCACTAGGCAGTGGGGATTCGACGGCGTGAGTACGCAAGACAGCCATGGCGGCATGCCCAAATCCATGTGAGCCAGTGGTGATAAATATCTCTCAGTTCCTTAGGTAATTTATACAGTTATGGGGATTGTTGTCATCGTTGCAATCAATTCACGCGTAGCGGTTTTCTGGCTCACGTGCAGCAGCCTTTCCCAATCCCAGCCGCATGCAGCTGATAAGTGTTCTGGAACAGAGAGGCAGAGCAAGATTGTGTTTCTGTGTGTCAAGGATCAACAGGGCAAAGCCGGCAATAGCAGGCCCTCCCATGGATGCTAAAGCGTGAGGAATAAGTCTTTCATTGGGTCGTATGTTTGCACTAGTATGTCAGTGTGAGAGAGAGAGAGAGAGAGAGAGAGAGAGAGAGAGAGCGATAGGGACAGGGACAGCCATAAGAGGAGTGGAAATTGTTCAGTTGGTTTGTACGGAGCGCTGTCACACAAACCCAGACACGACTGACTGGATAATGAGATCCGGGAAGGAGACAAGGGCGCGTGAGCACAGCGTAAACCTCGCTGAGGGCGTCTGTGTGGTGCGCTTAAACAAAAAGGGGAGAACAGGAATACCTGCAACCAGTGTTGGGGAAAGTTACTTTGAAAAGTAATGCATTACAATATTACGTTACTCCCTTAAAAAGTACTTTTAAGAAAAGTAATGCGTTACGTTACTTTTGCGTTACTTTTTCTCACCTGGGCTTGTTTTCGTTTTTTTTTTTTTATAACAAAATAGTTATATTTTTTTAAAGACCTCTTCATACCAAAATTGAAATAATAAGCCCCAGGCTGAGGTAAAAATGCAAATTCACGCATGAACAGTAGAGGGCGCAGCTCTGCTGCCATTCTGGATAATGGTAGAATAGCATGCAGGAGAAAAAAGTTTTACCAATAAAAACAAACAATCTAGTAATTTTCATCATCAAAGGTCAGCAGCAAGACATTGCAAATTAAATATAAAGGTAGATTAAATGCATAAAAATAGTTGTTTTATTTAACATTTCATTATTGGAGGTTTGCATAGTATTCTGATTTTGCATTTGACTGATTTGATTCATTTTGAGGAGTACAGAATCTTTATTGTGCGAGTGAGATAAATAAATGCTCACATTTAGTCTAGAACTACAATATCCGTCATGTTAACACACAACGCCTCTGCACTTATTTTTCTCAAAATGGGGGCAGGAGAGCTATCAGTCAAATTAATGTTAAAAAGTAACTTGCGTTACTGTTTTGAAAAAGTAACTCAGATATTTTGTTGTAAATTTGAAAAGTAATGCGTTACTTTACTAGTTACTTGGAAAAAGTAATATTATTACGTAACTCAAGTTACTTGTAATGCGTTACCCCCAACACCGCCTGCAACACAAATATCCATAAGGGTAAATGTTTTTTAGAAATTTGTTCAATCAACACAGAACCATGGGAAATGCTGGGAATGCCCTAAATTATGGAGTAAGAAATAGTCCTTTAAGGGATAAAAAAAACCCACTCTGTTCCACAGCAGAAAGAAAATCACCAGGTTTGGAACGACATGAGGGTTGAGTATGTGGTGACAGAATTTTATCATGGCAATTCCTAACTATTTTACATTTTTGTGAAATGGTAGCTAATTCAAATGAATTCGTACAATCTCAAATAGTCTGATTTCACCCACTTCATACAAATTGATTAGTACAGAAGTGTACGATTTTTAGGTTTAGGTTTTTTTTTAAGTCGAGATTGAATGAATTCATATGAATTAACTACCAACTATTAGACAAAAACTTAAAATAGTTACGAATTGCCATGATCAATGCCCAACTCGTAACCTAATTATGTTTTATCATGAGATTGGTTTGGAAGTTTATTTTTGGGTAAACTATCCCTTTAAAGGATTAGTTCACTCCAGAATTAAAATTTCATGACAATTTACTCTCTGTAACATATTCCACTCGAGGCAAGTTGTAGTTGAACCCAAGTGCAGCATTTATTAAATCCAGAACGTGAACAGGAATACGATGAACATAGACTTGGCTTGGCTTGGCATAGATTAGTAGCCTGGATGCCAGCCGAATTTAGCCCTGCCCACAACATTTGAGGTCGGGAAGTTCGGTCTGGACTTGATCTATTGTGGAGCAACTATGCTCGAACGAGAGCTGTTCGGACCAATCAAATTGTCAGGGCGGGCTTTATATGATGATGGACAGATGATAAACAGTAACGTAATCATCCACATCACCAAAGAGCGCTTGGGTTGAATTTGTTCTAATCCTAAACGGAGAACTTGTTCGTATATGCATTCACCTTTACTATTTCTCTCAGAAATGATGATTGTGTTGGTAAGTACTCCGTGTATCCTTAAATTCTTTTTACAACAGTGGCAAAGATCGTTTACACTCATCTTCTTCTTCTACTTCTTCCAGTGTGCGTGCAGTTGAGTTCTGTTGACAACTATGCGTCGCTCTGTTGCTCTGATTGGTTGTAGGTCTATCCAATTGAGTACAGAGGCATTTTCTTTCCTAGTTCGGTTGAAACACGCCCCATAATCACAGCCCAATGGAGCAGTATCAGACTCATATTCTGACTAGAATAGATTAGCATAGAATCGACCAGAAACATCAACTCACCAACAATGGTACAGGGGATAACACTCGACAAGCTGACTAGGCAAACATGAGGACTATATATACAGAGACTAGGGGAACACATGACTATGACAACCAATGAACAGCCAGACAATGAACCAATGAGAACTGTGGACACATGACTAGACCAACCAATGAGAACATGACACATAGACAAGGGAACCAATCAGAACCAGACACATGAAACTATCCAAGATGTTCATGTCTTTCTTTCTTCAGTAGAAAAGAAATTATGGTTTTTGAGGAAAACATTCCAGGATTTTTCTCCATATGGTGGGCTTCAACGGGAACCAATGGGTTGAAGGTCCAAATTGCAGTTTCAATGCAACTTCAATGGACTCTACAGGAATAAGGGTCTTGTCTAGCGAAACGATCAGTCATTTTCTAAAAAAAAAAAAAAAGAATATTCTGTTTTAACCACAAATGCTCTTCTTGCACTAGCTCTACGATGCACGTCCACGACTTCACGCATCACGTAAACACGTTGGAAAGGTCACGCTTCTAGGTGGACGAGCTTTAAAGGGTGTTTGACCTGCGTCCCAATGTCCATACTAACCATCCTAAATAGTATGTGAGATTAGAATATGTTTGGCAAAGCATACTATGTTGAAAAGAGTATGTCAAAAGGCCCTGGATGGGCTACTATTTCCAATAGATTTTCAAAGTGCAGATCCATGCAAACTATAAAGTCTAATATTGCCCACAAGCCATTGCGCTATTTCATGTTTTGTCTGGTCAACTTCATGTCATTTGTAAATATGCATCCTTTGCTGTCATTCAGACCTGCAACACATTTCAAAAAAAGTTGGGACAGGAGCAATTTAGGGCTAGTAATGAGGTAAAATGGTTAAATAATGATGTGATTTGAAACAGGTGATGTCAACAGGTGATTGTAATTATGATTTGGTACAAAAGCAGCATCCAAGAAAGGTCTAATCCTTTAGGAGCAAAGATGGGCCGAGGATCGCCAGTTTGCAAACAAATACGTGAGAAAATTATTGAAATGTTTAAAAACAATGTTCCTCAAAGAAAGATAGGAAGAGATTTGGATATTTCACATTCAACAGTGCATAACATAATTAAAAGATTCAAGGAATCTGGAGGAATTTCAGTGCGTAAAGGACAAGGGCGCAAGCCTAAGCTGAACAACCGTGATCTCCGATCCCTCAGGCGGCACTGCATCAAGAATTGTCATTCATCTATAAGCGATATCACCACATGGGCTCAGGACTACTTTGGCAAACCTTTGTCAAGTACCACAATACGTAGTTACATCCACAAATGCCAGTTAAAACTGTACTGTGCCAAAAGGAAGCCCTATGTTAACAGTGTCCAGAAGCGCCGTCGACTTCTCTGGGCTCGGAGGCATCTGGGATGGACCATCACACAGTGGAAACGTGTACTGTGGTCAGATGAATCAGTATTTCAGGTATTTTTTGGGAGGAATGGACGCCGTGTGCTCCGGACC
This sequence comes from Gobio gobio, assembly GCF_949357685.1. NCBI lineage: Eukaryota > Metazoa > Chordata > Actinopteri > Cypriniformes > Gobionidae > Gobio > Gobio gobio. The sequence goes on along the minus strand of NC_137110.1, from coordinate 8,579,130 downwards.
AAAGAAGAAAAGGATCATCCAGACTGTTACCAGCAACAAGTCCAAAAGCCAGGGTCTGTCATGGTATGGGGTTGTGTCAGTGCCCTTGGCAAAGGTAACTTGCACTTCTGTGAAGGCACCATTAATGCTGAAAAGTACATAGAGATTTTGGAGCATAATATGCTGCCTTCAAGACGACATCTTTTCCAGGGACGTCCATGCATATTTCAACAAGACAATGCAAAACCACATTCTGCACACATTACAAAGTCCTGCCCGCGGAGGAAGAGGGTACGGGTACTTGACTGGCCTGCCTGCAGTCCCGACCTGTCTCCAATACAGAATGTGTGGCGCATTTTGAAGCGCAAAATGCGTCAACGAAGACCCCGTACTGTTGCACACCTTAAGACTTGTTTGCAGGAAGAATGGGACAAAATTACACCTGAAACACTTCATCACTTGGTGTCTTCAGTCCCTAAACGTCTTTTAAGTGTTGTGAAAAGGAATGGCAACATTACAAAGTGGTAAATGCTTTTTTTAAATGTGTTGCAGGTCTGAATGACAGGAAAGGATGCATATTTACAGATGACATGAAGTTGACCAGACAAAACATGAAATAGTTTTTGTTCATATTGTCTGCAATGAAATACAAATCAAAGTAAATTTAGAAATCACTTTTTTTTTTTTTTTCCAGTTTTCCATACTGTCCCAACTTTTTCTGATTTGGGGTTGTACAAACACATAAGTAAAAATTAAAAAAAACTACAGAACATGGCGGATAAGTGCGACCGATGGTGTGTGGTTTAGATAAAGGCTTGAGTGACTAATGATAAAAGTTTAACCTGATAAAAAATATTTATTTAATGCTATCCATGTTATACTTCATCTGCAATAACAATGTGGACTTTTATAAAGATCTGTTTGGCCATTAACTTTTACAAACATGAGGAGAGTCTCCGCATGAAAGACCCGCGACTGCAGATCAACGTGCTACTGCATTTTTCTCCGATACGGTAGGAAATTAAATTAAATGTGGAGGATTTTAACTGTGACAAGATGATTGACAGGGCAGTTTATGGATGCGTGTCAGGATGCGACAACCATTAAAGACGCAATTGTTTGACGTGATAGTATGTCCCAAAGCTTGTCTACTCTTTTGCTACACACTCAAAAGTATGTACTTTTTCTTCACAAAAAGAGTACATACTTTTAGGGCATAGTATAAGGCGAATTGGGACGCAGCATTAGTCTTTGCACGTTCGCTTTGTAAACACTGGGTACGCCACTTGTGACCTTTCCAACACTACTATATAATGCGTGAAGTCGTGGACGTGCATCGCAGAGCTAGTGCAAGACAAGCATTTGTGGTTAAATAGTATATACATTTTTTTTAGAAAATGACCAATCGCTAGATAAGACCCTTATTCCTTGGCTGGGATCGTGGGGATCGAGCCCTGTGAAGCTGCATTGAAACTGCAATTTGGACCTTCAACCCGCTGGTTCCCGTTGAAATCACCTATATGGAGATAAATCCTGAAATGTTTTCCTCAAAAACCTTCATTTATTTTCGACTGAAGAAAGAAAGACATGAACATCTTTGATGACATGGAGGTGAGTAGACATAAAAATAGCACAGCTATAAGAAAACCAGGAAATTAAAAAATGTAGTGGCCTTTATGCGGAGTTCACACTGCCTGATTTTAGCCCACGGTTTTGACTCGCCGACAGGTTTTGCGAAATCGCAGACAAATCCCCGAAATCATAGGCAAATCGGTGCTCGTGCACGTGAGTGACAGTGTGACGTGTGAATGATCAAAGACGAGTGACTCTTCAGAGACGTCCGTGAGATATTTGGCATGCTATATATCTGGACCTGTATGAGATTCAAACTCCTGCTGTGAAAAATACATCGGCGATGACCGACAGCCAATGAGAGAGCAAGATACAGGGCAGCAGGAGGTTCAGCGAGGGGTTATGGACCAGAATATCTGTATTATAATAGATATATTTACAATTCTATCAAACAGAAACAAAGCACAAACATTTGCTTGACCAGCCGCAACAGCAGCACATTGCACAATGATTTATTTACCTCAAACTCTCTTTGCAGAACACTATCATTGCTCCCTGCGTCTCCCCAACCATTTCATCCACCATAATCTTTTTTCTTTTTCTCCTTTTCGCTGCAAATCAGCGCACAGACAATTTGGATTACAAGGTTTCTGAAGTCAATACTCTATCGTGTAGTGTGAAAACAACAGTGATCCGATGAGTCTGAAGATTGTGCAGTCTGAACTATGCATTACACAAAAAGATTTGACAGTAGAATGATTTACTAGAGAGAATCAAGCATTCCAAAGAACCGTGTAACATGAACTTTGAAGGTTTGGTCTCAACTAAAGATGACCCAGAAGAAGTCATTTTCTCTAATCACAAGACTGCCAACTACTGCAATGGAAATGTATACATTACAATTGTTCAATTATCAGATGCTTAGTCAATAAATGTGTCTGTTTCTGCAGGTACATTGGCGCATTAGGTGCACGGGTCATATGTGACAACATTCCAGGGCTGGTGAACAAGCAGAGGCAGCTCTGCCAAAGACACCCAGACCTCATGCAATCCATCGGAGAGGGAGCCAAAGAGTGGATCCGAGAATGCCAGCACCAGTTCCGACACCATCGCTGGAACTGCAGCACGCTGGAGCGAGACCACACTGTGTTCGGCCGCGTCATGTTGCGCAGTCAGTATTTATGTTACACTTTATCATCATCATACAGTACTTGAACTGTGCAACCCTGTATCATGAATAAAAGCACCATATTTAATTCAATATCAAATTGTTAAATCAAATAAAGCTGTTTGCAAAGGTCATTCTCACCAAACCCGCCGAATCAAAAGAACGATATAAGAAAGCATATTTTGCATAAAGAAAAAGCTGGTATACTGGCCAGAACTAGGTGTTGGCATATACTGTACCTCTACAGTAAATGCATTACAGCCATCGATAACAATCGCATCAATATATCTGTTGGATAGTTGTAGGGACAAAAAAGGTCTCCACTCGAGCGAGAGAGAGTGGATATTCTCCAAATACAAGTGGCTAGTCGGAGGGGGTTCTCTACAGGCTGATGTATAAACAGTAATAGGAGATGTAAATATTTGTGCAGATGACTCTGGCAGACAGACAAAGCTGCTCTTTTTGACATATCACCCTCTGTTCTGGCTCAGTGCGTGAGCTGGAGGAGGAAAATGAGCAAAATAGGGGTCATTTTGCACTACTTTGGCAAAAAAAACACACCTCAAGGCTATGAGTGCAATCGACCAAAGAAACTAAAGGTGAAGGAGTGTCAGCTTGAATCAGTCGAATGTTACAAAACTGTAGGGTGGCTTCCCGCACTTAGTTCAGCCAAGAGGCTTAAATCTAGAGATGATGTTAGAGAGTTGATATAACAAAAGCACAGTGGATTTAATCATATTAAGAGCCTTACACCTCATCGGCTCGCTTGGCTCTTTTAAAACTACTGAAAAGGGACTTTTTTATGTTAAAATGCTTTCTGACAACTGTTAGTTTTGTTCCAGGCAGCGTTGGTCTGGTTTCACGCTCGCTTGATTCTATTGAACTCCGGCACATTTGTGTCCATCATACATCATCAAAAACATGCAGAGCATGATAGAAAGCAGAACAGAGGAACAATATATAGTTTTTGTTAATTTGCTGCTACTATGCACAGCAGAGTGAATGACTCTTGGGGTTACTGTATGTGCATCGCATGAAGGCGGCTTTCCGCTGCTGGCAAACTGACTCTTTTGTGGAGACAGCGGATTTCGAGCTATTCATTTGCTGCCCGGATTGCACTCGCTCTACACGAAGACACTGCATGTGTATCAATGTAGGCCAGCAAGAGCGTGTAAACCTCACTCCCCTGGCTTCAAGAGGAGTGCTAGTGACTGACGCTACCAACTGACTAGTGATTGCGATTTTTAGCGTCCTTGTTATTCAAATAGGACCGGTTACATTTGGTACCATTGACCAGGATGGGAGTGAGGTTTAGGGGGGTGAGTGTAACGAATGTAGGCCAGTAAGAGCTGTGCGTGTAAACATCACTCCCCTGGCCTTAAGAGCCATGCTAGCAACTCCCACTAGCTGCTGTGCTCTTTAGCGTCCTTGTTAGCGCACCCATCTCCCATGCCAGAATGCCGGTTTGAGTCCCACTTGGAGCGGGCTGAGTAGGACCGGATACATTTGGTGACATTGACCAGGATGGGAGTCAGGTTTGGAGGGAGGGATGTTTAACTGGTGTAGGCCAGTAAGAGCTGTGTGTATAAACATCACTCCCCTGGCCTCAAGAGGCACGCTAGCAACTCCCACTAGCGGCTGCGATCTTTAGCGTCCTTGTTAGCGCACCCATCTCCCATGCCAGAATGCCGGTTCGAGTCCCACTTGGAGCGGGTTGAGTTGGACCGAATACATTGGGTGCCATTGACCAGGATGAGAGTCAGGTTTAGGGGGGTGAGTGTAATGAATGTAGGCCAGTAAGAGCTGTGCGTGTAAACATCACTCCCCTGGCCTTAAGAGCCATGCAAGCAACTCCCGCTAGCTGCTGCGATCTTTAGCGTCCTTGTTAGCGCACCCGTCTCCCATGCCAGAAGGCCGGTTCGAGTCCCACTTGGAGCGGGTTGAGTTGGACCGGATACATTGGGTGCCATTGACCAGGATGAGAGTCAGGTTTAGGGGGGTGAGTGTAACTAATGTAGGCCAGTAAGAGCTGTGCGTGTAAACATCACTCCCCTGGCCTTAAGAGCCATGCTAGCAACTCCCACTAGCAGCTGCGATCTTTAGCGTCCTTGTTAGCGCACCCGTCTCCCATGCCAGAATGCTGGTTTGAATCCCACATGGAGCGGGTTGAGTAGGACCGGATAATTTGGTGCCATTGACCAGGATGGGAGTCAGGTTTTGGGGGGGTGTGTTTAACTGATATAGGCCAGTAAGAGCTGTGCGTGTAAACATCACTCCCCTGGCCTTAAGAGCCATGCTAGCAACTCCCGCTAGCTGCTGCGATCTTTAAAGTCCTTGTTAGCGCACCCGTCTCCCATGCCAGAATGCCGGTTCGAGTCCCACTTAAAGCGGGTTGAGTAGGACCGGATACATTGGGTGCCATTGACCAGGATGAGAGTCAGGTTTAGGGGGGTGAGTGTAATGAATGTAGGCCAGTAAGAGCTGTGCGTGTAAACATCACTCCCCTGGCCTTAAGAGCCATGCTAGCAACTCCCACTAGCAGCTGCGATCTTTAGCGTCCTTGTTAGCGCACCCGTCTCCCATGCCAGAATGCCGGTTCGAATCCCACATGGAGCGGGTTGAGTAGGACCGGATAATTTGGTGCCATTGACCAGGATGGGAGTCAGGTTTAGGGGGGTGAGTGTAACTGTTGTAGGCCAGTAAGAGCTGTGCGTGTAAACATCACTCCCCTAGCCTCAAGAGGCATGCTAGCAACTCCCACTAGCAGCTGCGATCTTTAGCGTCCTTGTTAGCGCACCCATCTCCCATGCCAGAATGCTGGTTCGAGTCCCACTTAGAGCGGGTTGAGTAGGACCGGATACATTTGGTGCCATTGACCAGGATGGGAGTGAGGTTTAGGGGGGTGAGTGTAATGGATGTAGGCCAGTAAGAGCTGTGCGTGTAAACATCACTCCCCTAGCCTCAAGAGGCATGCTAGCAACTCCGGCTAGCTGCTGCGATCTTTAGCGTCCTTGTTAGCGCACCCGTCTCCCATGCCAGAATGCTGGTTCGAATCCAACTTGGAGCGAGTTGAGTTGGACCGGATACATTTGGTGCCATTGACCAGGATGGGAGTCAGGTTTAGGGGGGTGAGTGTAACTGATGTAGGCCAGTAAGAGCTGTGCGTGTAAACATCACTCCCCTGGCCTTAAGAGGCATGCTAGCAACTCCTGCTAGCTTCTGCGATCTTTAGTGTCCTTGTTAGCAAGCCTGTCTCCAATGCTGGAAACAACCGGTTCAAGTACCGCTTAGAGTTGGTTGAGTAAGACCGGTTACATTTGGTACCATTGACCCAGATGGGAATGAGTGTAACGGACATAGGCCATACAGAGCTGTGCGTGTAAACCTCACTCCCCTGGCCTCAAGAGGTGTGCTTGCTTCCCATGCCGGAGGCGGCGGTTTGAGTCCCGCTTGGAGCGGGTCGAGTAGGACTAGTTACACAAGCTCACTCTCATTTGTATCCAAGGTAAATCATCACCACTGTCACCCCCTAAATGCATTTTGTTGAATTAGCTATGTCATCATCAAATGCATGCACACGTTACTTTACTTCCTGAAAAAGTGCACACCCAAGTCTGAGTTGCTTTCAAACCACGCCACAGTTCCAGTGCAACCGAACTCAGTTACCCTGGTGCGCTCCTGTGTCTGCATGACCCGTTTCGAACTAAACTGCCAGTGTGAAAGCACTCTGAAGTCAACATAAAACTGTGCATAACCCATTTGGCACTGAAATTATACACCAGACATGAAATTCTTTTTGAATTTCACAGAGTTGTACCACATTTTTCAACATGCTAATATGAAAAATACGTATTGTTCTCCTCCATCAGGTAGCCGCGAAGCAGCATTCGTTTATGCGATTTCCTCTGCGGGCGTGGTTTATGCCATCACCAGGGCATGCAGTCAAGGAGAGCTGAAGATCTGCGGCTGCGATACGCAAAGGAGAGGACGAGCCAGCGATGAAGAAGGGGACTTTGACTGGGGCGGCTGTAGCGACAACATTAACTACGGTATCAAGTTTGCCAAAGCTTTTGTGGACGCCAGAGAGAGGATGGTCAAAGATGCCAGAGCACTGATGAATCTGCACAACAACCGCTGTGGGAGAATGGTAAGTGTCAAGATTCTCACATTGGATTGATTATCATTGCAAAATAGACCCAAATAAGTAATTAGGTTATGACCCTGAAGGGGTTTGTTTTGTGAAACATGGTTAATCAGGGTAAATCAGCAAGCTAATTATAAAAACGTTAACTCTTTAATCTGGGTTATGGAGTGGTTCATAGGTCATGGGTTGAGTTTTGTTTTCTTTAGGCAGTCAAGCGTTTTATGAAGACTGAATGCAAGTGTCATGGAGTCAGTGGGTCATGTGCTCTCAGGACATGCTGGCTGGCTATGTCTGATTTCCGGCGAACGGGGGACTACTTGAGAAAGAAGTACAATAGTGCTGTGGAGGTCATGATGAACCAGGATGGTACAGGCTTCATGGTTGCAGACAGAGAATACAAGAGAACAACCAAAAATGATCTAGTATACGTTGAGAACTCTCCAGATTATTGCCTAATGGACCGATCGGCAGGTAAGCAAAAAAAAATCTTAGAGTTGAGTGTTTTTGTACAGTTTAAGTATATAAGAGTAACTGGGCAGAATTTACAAAAGCTGTTAAAGGGTTAGTTCACCCAAAAATGAAAATTCTGTCATTAATTACTTACCCTCATGTCGTTGGACACCCGTAAGACCTCCGTTCATCTTAAAAACACAAATGAAGATATTTTAGTTGAAATCTGATGGCTCTGAAAGGCCTCCATTGGCACAATGCACGGTTCACTCTCAAGACCCTTAAAAGGTACTAAAGACGTCGTTACAAAGTCCATCTCACTACAGTGGTTCTACAATAACTTTATGAATCGGCGAGAATAGTTTTTGTGCGCAAAAAACCCCTAAATAACGACTTATATAGTGATGACGATTTCAAAACACGGCATCATGAAGTTTCGAAGCGTTATGAATCATTACGTGAGTCGATTCAGCAGTTTGGCGGTTTGACACGCGATCCGAATCATGATTCAACTCACTGATTCATAACGCTTCGAAGCTTCATGATGCCGTGTTTTGAAATCGTCATCACTATATAAGTCGTTATTTAGGGTTTTTTGCGCACAAAAACTATTCTCGCCGATTCATAAAGTTATTGTAGAACCACTGTAGCGAGATGGACTTTGTAACGACGTCTTTAGTACCTTTTAAGGGTCTTGAGAGTGAACCGTGCTATTGAGCCAATGGAGGCCTTTCAGAGCCATCAGATTTCAACTAAAATATCTTCATTTGTGTTCTGAAGATGAACAGAGGTCTTACGGGTGTCGAACGACATGAGGGTAAGTAATTAATGATAGAATTTTCATTTTTGGGTGAACTAACCCTTTATGAACATGTCTGAGTCATATTTCACCCCAAAGTCAAAAAGAAATCAGAAATTATATTTTACATTCAAAAAAAGAGAATTATTTAAGGGCTATTTAGATTTTGCATTGTTACAGTATTAAGCGCATTTCTCCCCCAATTTTTATTACTGCAATGACAGAAAATGTATACATTCAATTCTAAAGTATTTATACATCATGGTAGTACTTACACTACCTTTAATTTATGCTCATTTACATAAAAAATATAGCATTTTTCTGTAATACAGTAATCATTTAAATGTATTAAAAATTATTATAATAATGAGAATCTAATGGGAACTACCAGAATGTCTGAAGAATAAAATTATGCTTAATCATCATTAAAATAGTGTCATAAGGCAAAATAAGTTATACAAATATAGTCCTAAAATATGCTTGATTTTGTTTGCTTTTATTAAATATAAATAACGTTTAGATTTTATTATAATTTATTTGTTTCTTTTTTGGTTTTGGGGCGGAATGTGACCTAGACTTGAAAATAGCGCAGTTGTCCCATGGCAAAAAAATTCTGTAAAGGTCCTAATCTCAGAAAACATGCTTTAGGAATATGTGAATAGCTTATTGATTCACAATGTAATAATGTTACTACTGTAACTGAAAAATCCTTTCCTGCATTTATATTTCAGGTTCTCTGGGTACAGCAGGACGGGTGTGCAACAAGTCTTCCAGAGGCATGGACGGCTGCGAGGTTATGTGCTGCGGCCGTGGGTACGACACCACCCGTGTAAAACGTGTGACCAAATGCGAGTGCAAGTTCAAATGGTGCTGCGCTGTCGAGTGCAGGGACTGTGAGGAAACTGTGGACGTCCACACCTGTAAACCACATAAGAAACCCGACTGGCTCGATTTGACTTGACTGCCGTGACCATGACCAATCAGCAGCTACTGGTGCTTTTCTGTTCTCAGGTTTTGAAAGCGGGCCACTGCATTGTGCGTGGTGTAGTTTAAGACTATAACGCACTTGCAGAACCCTGAACTTTATTCGCCTTCAATGATGCAAGCGCAGAGATCACAGGCCAGTCTGGAGCACTGGTAGGCGGTGGGTGTCATGGGAAATTATACAACGGGCATTGTTTGGTGTTTTTTTGAACGAACTGTGATCAGGACACAATCCTTTCACTATTTTCAAACTGTAAAACACCTTTTACTGATAATATGTGTGCCTATATACATCGAATTATGTTTTTGGACAAATGTGATAAATGCATTCATGCAGTTTTGGGGAAAGAACAATATACAGCATCAAGCTTCCCAAAGAACGTAGCAATAAATCGCATTTCACGCCAAGAACAATTCCATTTAATTGTCCAAAATGATACTTTGAAGGGCGCTGTAAAAAAATATTGTTAAACAGTGATAACTGTGTATCCCTTCATTTACTTAATGGACCATGATTTTGATACACAAATTGTGCACGAAAGAATTAGATCAATGTATCATGACACATATACCATTGTCAATGTATATCCGAGAAATATATTTCATCTCTTGTTATCTTTTTAATACCGAAGCACTTAAACATCCCTTCAAATATGAGCATTTTTCTTTGGTTTGGTAGAGTTTGGTTCTGATTAACTTCGATCTACGATCAAGTCAGTACTTTCCCTGATGGACTTCTCACTGAAATGTGATGTTTGTTAATAAATTAATACATTTTTTAATAAATAAAGAGTCCCAACCATCAGACTATAAACTATTCGTGATGCACCCAACATATGAAATTGTAAGCTCAAATTAGTTTCTGCGAATAAAAGTGCACAGATTTTCTACAATGAGCGCTTCAGTTGGCAAAGCTTGTAGAATCAAGTCTTTGAAAATACTTATAGTTTGGGTCAGTAGCAACTAAACAAGATACCTTCAAGATTTTATGTGCATGAAATAATAGCTACTCTGAAGCCAAATGGCCTCTCTGAATATATTACTGCTTGCTTCATACTTATGTCCTCATGTAAAACCCACACTAAATGCCAAATCATTGCTAAAATAAGACGGCAGCTTACTGAGATTGAGCTGTAAAAATAGTGAGGTTAGCATGACTCGCATTCTTCGCCATTCATTTTGTTGGTCTGAATGAAGCACCTTGGTTTGACAACATGGTTGTTTCTAAATTTGCTGTTAAGATGGATGAGTGAATGAAGCGCTCGGGTTGTCATGCTGGTCAGTAATGCGTGTTCAAAATGGTGGCCCCATTAATCTAAAGCAACCTGAAACTTTGTCAGGTAAAGGCCACGGACGCTTATTTTGTCACTGTACAAACTGTCATTGACGAAAGAGACCAAAACGGAAAGCCGTTGCTATACAGACAGTATCCATTTTTTTTTTTTAATTGCCACAAAATAATGGGCAACACTTTACAATAAGGTTGTATTAGTTTACATTAATTAATGCATTCGTTAACATGAACTAACCATGAACAACACCTCTGTTCAGCATTAGTTTATCTTTGTTAACAAGATTTTAATAATGCATTAGTAAATGTTGAAATTAACATTAACAAAGATAAATAAGTGCAGTTTATTATTAATTCATGTTAACTTAGTTAACTAATGAACCTTATTGTAAAGTGTTACCGAATAATGTATGCATGAAACTTTTTAATAAATATTTAATTATTCAATTAACTTAACCTTGAAAATACAATTATTCTGACTTCAAAATTTCCAACGTTAGTAGACAGATTGATGTAATTGATTAGAATTCCAAAAGTCACTTATATAATCAAAAGTCATTCTCGCTGCTTGAATGAAACCATGTATAATGTTGCAGTTCCTATAAAAACCCTACATTTTTTTGCTTTATTAACCATTGTTTACTGATTTTTGGCTCTCAGCGAGTGTTAATTTTGGATCCTGCACAGAAGTGATTCTGATCTCAAGCCATTCCAAGTGGTGTCGTGCTGTTAGACAGAGCTGCTCGTTGCTTTTTGACCAGATTTGTTTTCGGCTCTGTAATTCTTATATCAAGATTTAAATCTCAAAGTGTGCCAAATGCTCTCTATTGTTACTTCATTTTCAGCATCCCATCCAAAGATACATTTTTCCAATTGTGGAATGTCAGAAATTTCCCACAGCTAGTCTGATTATGTTTTCCGTTGTTCAACAGTTCCACCTCACACCTTGTCTTTGCCAGAAAAACTTCTGTGTTGAGAAAGACTTGTGGAAAACATGTCAGAGTATGTTTACTTTTGAACATTGTAAAATTACCCCCTTGGCAGTGTGTAACCACTATGTGGTTAGTGTTGAAATTTATGCATGTTCCTAAACAGAATCGGCTAACATTTTAATTAGCGCACTAATCCGTAGAAGGACATATTGATGGAGTCAAGGCGCTGAAAGCTAAAAGAGTATTCACAACTTTTTGTTCTTTGGAGAGGACTTTGTGTATATTCATTGAGTCACATGATCGTGTCCTCAGAGCCCAATATGTGTGTGGTCCTTACAACTGCATTAATTTTCAGTCAATTGTCCAAGATAACAATCTTGTTATGCTGAAAACAAACCAGCTGTTTCAAAAATGAAAACTTGAACAATTACATCTTTTAAAATGTCAAATGTTCAAATGACTCTTAAATATTCAATGAAGTTATATAGGCGAACCCCATAACCCTAAATGTTACACTTCAGGGCATAACCGTTTGGGAACTCTATAGAAAAGCCCTGTCAACCACCCAAAACACCCTAGAAACATATAGCAAAACAATGAACATGACTCGGAACACCTTAGCAAACATATAGCAACGCCCTGGCTACCATTCACAAGATCTTAGCATAATGGTGATGGGTGTTGCACAAGCAAAATATACTATATAAATATGCCATTCCATGACTTGAGAATAGTAGAATAGAATTGAGTAAAATACATTTGCATCCCTAAGAATACCCTTGCTTGTAGAGGAATGCCGCATTGGGAACTGTGAACTTCCCACTGTAGGCTTTAGTCCACAGATCCAGGGCAAGTGTTTGGTCTTGAGGGCAGATTTATAGGGGAGATAAGCGTTATATATACGTGACCTTTGGGGACGAGTGTGGCTTGGCTCCCAGAAGCGAGTGGGTGTGAGCGTTAGCACGCTTGCTGTCAGACGGAGCTTACCAGGCCGCCGACATGGGATTAACACATAAAAACTCTTATCTTGTGAGTCAGCTGGCAAGAATGTAGCTCTTCCAAAACTTTCAATGCAAAACAGAGGCACAGCAGCACTCCTGTGAGTAGCACCAGATGACTTTCATTTTTGTTTAAAGATGTATGGGGAATGAGATCCATAGATCTCATGTGGTCTATACATAGATGTCCCATTAGTGGCTGTTTCTATGGTGCGCTATACACTCACCTAAAGGATTATTAGGAACACCTGTTCAATTTCTCAATAATGCAATTATCTAATCAACCAATCACATGGCAGTTGCTTCAATGCATTTATGGGTGTGGTCCTGGTCAAGACAATCTCCTGAACTCCAAACTGAATGTCAGAATGGGAAAGAAAGGTGATTTAAGCAATTTAGAGTGTGGCATTGTTTTTGGTGCCAGACGGGCCGGTCTGAGTATTTCACAATCTGCTCAGTTACTGGAATTTTCACGCGCAACCATTTCTAGGGTTTACAAAGAATGGTGTGAACAGGGAAAAACATCCAGTATGCGGCAGTCCTGTGGGAGAAAATGCCTTGTTGACGCTAGAGGTCAGAGGAGAATGTGCCGACTGATAGAAGAGCAACTTTGACTGAAATAACCACTCGTTACAACCGAGGTATGCAGCAAAGCATTTGTGAAGCCACAACACGCAGAGCCTTGAGGCGGAAGGGCTACAACAGCAGAAGACCCCACCGGGTACCACTCATCTCCACTACAAATAGGAAAAAAAGGCTACAATTTGCACGAGCTCACCAAAATTGGACAGTTGAAGACTGGAAAAATGTTGCCTGGTCTGATGAGTCTCGATTTCTGTTGAGACATTCAGATGGTAGAGTCAGAATTTGGCGTAAACAGAATGAGAACATGGATCCATCATGCCTTGTTACCACTGTGCAGGCTGGTGGTGGTGGTGTAATGGTGTGGGGGATGTTTTCTTGGCACACTTTAGGCCCCTTAGTGCCAATTGGGCATCGTTTAAATTCCACGGCCTACCTGAGCATTGTTTCTGACCATGTCCATCCCTTTATGACCACCATGTACCCATCCTCTGATGGCTACTTCCAGCAGGATAATGCACCATGTCACAAAGCTCGAATCATTTCAAATTGGTTTCTTGAACATGAAAATGAGTTCACTGTATAAAATGGCCCCCACAGTCACCAGATCTCAACCCAATAGAGCATCTTTGGGATGTGGTGGAACGGGAGCTTCGTGCCCTGGATGTGCTTCCCACAAATCTCCATCAACTGCAAGATGCTATCCTATCAATATGGGCCAACATTTCTAAAGAATGCTTTCAGCACCTTGTTGAATCAATGCCACGTAGAATTAAGGCAGTTCTGAAGGCGAAAGGGGGTCAAACACAGTATTAGTATGGTGTTCCTAATAATCCTTTAGGTGAGTGTACCTTAGCTGTCCGCCATGTTGGAGCGGTCAAACCTGGTCCAGGTGAGATCCTAAGGTGAGAACTACCCTAAACACCTCAGCAACTGCATAACAATGGTCTATAACCCACCCACATCACACCTGTGACCACACAGCAACAAAGTAAGGGTCAGATTTACTAACAGCTTGTGTCAGCACAAACCCTCTATTAAAAACTACTGTCAGGATTTACTAAAGAGACAAGCAGAGAAAAAATAGCACTGAAAAGGTGTGGACAGTAATTTTTGTGGCTGACCTTATTGCATATGCATTTGTAGGAGTTTCCCTTTTAGATGCAAAATTTATGCGAGGAGATTATTTAAATGATTCACGCAAGGTGATTTACAAAGGTTTGCGCTAGTCAATTTACTGGTATTTGCACCATTATTTATCACACAAAAACAGCATGTTTTAAACCAGATGCTGATTTGCGTTGCCCTTGGTAGATTGCATTGGTCATTATGGAAATGATCTGGCTGCGTCTTTAATTTGTGCATCGTCAGTAGATCACGCGCAGAACTTTCCACTCTAGATGGCCCTTTTATGGGATTGCGCTCTCACGCTAATTTGCCCTGTTTATTAAATCTGGCCCCAAAACTCATTAAAGGTGTCATGAACTCGCTTTTTTATTTTTTTTATACTGTTGTCTGAGGTCAACTTATGACGTTTGTGTGGTTTTTGCATTCAAAAGCATCATAATGAATAAGTAATGGGCTATTTTCTGCCTTTGTTCTGAGGCTCTCTGAAAAACACTAGGATTTGATGTGCGTGCCGCACTGAACACTTGGAAGTAAACGCCCACGGCTAGGATTAGATAAGATTTATATTTAAATTACTGAAAAGGTTACTTTAAGAACACCTTATATACTAGGTTGCTGCAGGTGGTTGTCAGGGCGTTGCTATGCAGTTGCTAGGTAATTGCTTACTAGCCCACCTATTAGTCTTTATAATATTCTAGTCCATACCCAGACAGCAACAAAGTGTCGGCCCACATCTTGTACATACAGAGTCCATCCATACCAGATGTGGGCCGGATTTGGGCCAACACTGTTGCTGTCTGGGTAGTAACCAAAAATAAACAACAAAAGGAAAGTAAAGTGGCAGCCCCTCACAGACGACTGCTGCATATAAACATATTAAAACACAACATAAATGTCCCAGGCCTAGTCCTTTCATTGTCGTCATTTAGCCTGGCTCCGCCCTCCTACGTACTTCCGCTCAATTTTCATTTTCCTTCAGTACTCCGTCTGGGTTTGCGGTATATTCTCTGGTTTTCTCCGGTCCAATTTTAACCGGTCCAATCAGCGAACAGAGGGAGTGGCTGAGAACGATGACGTTGATGTCATGAGCGTCCAGAGTGGCTCTGGGCAGATCCAATAGTTTTAAACTTCAACAGAGTACCCGCCTTCAAGGAAGTTAACGCTTGTCAATGGAGAGTGGCCAGACTCTCTGTACAAATTAAATGTACGAGAGTCTGGTAGGACCAGGCTAGTCGTCACTAGGGATGCACTGAAAATTTTGGGCCGAAACCGAAAAATCTGGATGCACTAGACTAGGCCGAAAACCGAAATCAAAATGTTTTTTTTCTTATTAGGCTATTTGAAATGTGCTTTTTTTGTATATAGACTTTTTAATTAAATACATAATTTGTATGCTACTGAATAAAAAAAAATACAAGCAAATAAAATAAAATAACCACACTTTTATTGAAAGTAACACTACAATTGGATAGAAAATAAAGAAAATATATATTATTTAGTTGTCACTCATTTTATCTTCCCGGAGCGCCTCCATGGGACTCAAGACAGAAGACACCACCAGTGGGGCGTAAACAAATCATACGAAAATGTACAAATTCTTACGAATTGCCATGCATAAGGGCTAGTAATAGGACATCTGTCATCAACAAAATGATTTGAGGTATCAGTCACCCAAATAGTGTAGGATGAGTTACATGATTTAGTTTACTACATAGTACTTTATAAGGCTTTAACCAAACCCTTAACTCTAAGGCAAGATGCATTTCTAAGTGTGGCATGATATGCTGTAATACAGACACAGCTTTAATTTAACATAGCAAAGATTGTATAAGATCTCATAGGACAGTATTTGCTGTAAACATGATTTGCTTTGTTGTCACTAGGTTTTGTTACACTCTGTGGTTTAAGCCTGCAGTAAACTGCCAACTTGAACAAATCCAGACCCCTGGAGAGCGCCAGTTAAGACGCCCCCAAATGTACTTAATCCAGCTGTAGGCCACCAGCTCAGTCAGCACACAATAAACGGGCCTGTGATGGTATCAAGCTAAACATATTCTCATCCTTCACAGGCATTCCCCAGGATGTTTTCACGGGACATTACCTTCTTTAAGTAGCATTTGTTTGCAAATATATGACTGATTAAACTTCATGCTTCCGTCTTTGTGTGTGTATTTTTTATTCTACATTCAGTACCTTATGGAGCTTTATTTTGACCCTGCACGACCCCGTCTGACCGTTGTATGGATGACTGCCAAAGAAAACAGGTGGTAGCGGGACGTTTGATGATCAGACACCATGCTTTCGTCTCATATGTAGCTGTGAACATCCATGTCCATGCCAAATATGTTGAGAGGCATAGCTGTGCTTTAAAGACACTGGAACGAAACCTGGGAAAGAATTTTGAACAATACTGTGTAACTTTAGCAGCCTTCTTAGATATAGGACATGTGATTTTAAGAAACTCTGTAAATGATAAAAAAATTTAAAGTACGTCACAATGTAACTGCATAATAAGTATTATTTCATAAACATGTTCATGTCATATTTAGTCAATCGTTATGCAAGCATTCCATTAAAAAATGAGGAAATATTAATTATGAAAACTATGAATCCTGGTTAGAAGACAGAAGAGGTGATAGCGCTCAGAGCGGGACAGGAACCGATGGAGAAGTGTTTATTTACAGGTTGGTAAAACCCACTTAGTGATGTTGACTATTTACAGTAGCCACATATACACAGAAAAAAAAACTATCTGAAAAGACACTATTTACAAAACTCAAAGTGGCACATGGAAACATGGGGAAAAAAACCCAAGCACCCATAAATAATACTCACACATTAGAGAAACTTCTTGCCCTTCAATGTCTATGGTGATTAATATGGAAGCTTGTTTCCGCCACAGAATAAAATTTTTTAAAAGATAATTGCAACTTTTTATCTCACAATTGTGAGTTTACATCTAGCAAATCTGCCTTTTTTTCTCAGAATTGCGAGATATTAACTCAGAATTGCCAGATATATAAAGTCAGAATTGCGTGTTATAAAGTCAGAATTGTGAGATATAAAGTCAGAATTGCGTGATATAAAGTCAGAATTGCGTGATATAAAGTCAGAATTGCGAGATATAAAGTCAGAATTGTGAGATATAAAGTCAGAATTGTGAGGTAAAAAGTCAGAATTGCGTGATATAAAGTCAGAATTGCGTGATATAAAGTCAGAATTGTGAGGTAAAAAGTCAGAATTGCGTGATATAAAGTCAGAATTGCGTGAAATAAAGTCAGAATTGTGAGGTAAAAAGTCAGAATTGCGTGATATAAAGTCAGAATTGTGAGGTAAAAAGTCAGAATTGCGAGATATAAAGTCAGAATTGCGAGATATAAAGTCAGAATTGTGAGGTAAAAAGTCAGAATTGCGAGATATAAAGTCAGAATTGCGAGATATAAAGTCAGATTTGCGAGATGTAAAGTCAGAATTGTGAGGTAAAAAGTCAGAATTGCGTGATATAAAGTCAGAATTGTGAGATATAAAGTCAGAATTGTGAGATATAAAGTCACAATTGTGAGATACAAAGTCAGAATTGTGAGATATAAAGTCACAATTGTGAGATAAAGTCACAATTACCAGACACTGAGAAACTCTTTTTACAGTCAAACAGTAAAGGGTTCACCATTTGCACCTGAAAAATCCAGACCCACCTGTACAATCCTATTTGCTGCTATTAAAGGTGCAATAGATGTTTCTCTACAGAATTTTTTTTTGTTAAGCTAGTTGAAAGTATCCTCATATCCTAATAGCAATCACTATGGTGGTATAAATGTATTTTTATAAATATCTATCTCGTCTGTGGAACATAAAATGTTCGTTCAGTCATTGCATTTGGTCCGAATGAAATGAAAGCATGTGTTCCCTGTCAGTCGTAGTGTGTTTGCATACCACAGGCAGCCTGTTCACATAGACATCGTACACCATCAGCGTACGCTGTGCAGACAGAGGGAGAATGGCAGGCAAACAGTTGTTTATGGTCGTTATTGTAGTACTGTTACTCACTGTACTATAAAGTTTTCACACCGGTGAATGACACATGATGTAATCCATTACCTTTGTCTTTGGTCAATCGCTTCTGGTTTGGGTGCGTTGTGTTTTGGAGGAGGCGTGGCTTTGGACGGCGATTTGCTGGGAGGGTGGGATTGTATGCTTTCAATGCTAGCAGGCTAAAGATAGCATGTCCCAGATCACCTATTGCACTGAATCCTTCCCTTGGGTCATTTTGACCTAAAACTCTTTTTTTGTGTGTGTGTATGTGTGTGTGTGTGTGTGTGTGGGTGTGTGAGTGTGTTCATAAGAGTGGTCCAAGACCCTAGGACTTTTGTCGTACTTGAATCACGAATACACACTCTTTTTTTTTTTTACTGGATTCGAGGAATTTTGTGGTCGAAATTTTAAAAAGTATTAAATCCTTCGAGGAATGCTTCAGTACATATATAAAAACCTAAAAATGATCAAAATTCAAATAAAAAAATGCTCAAACTTAAGCAACATTATTTTATAATGTCTACATGTGTTACTGAATGCATACTGAAGATAAATTACTTTAGGTATTTTAGCTCATTTGCTCCATATAGAGCTATAAGGCCATCTAATGGCAATAGTCATGAAATATCATGTCATATTATCTTTTAGGTTTTAGCCTAGAAATCTAGACGCACCCTAGCGGCAGCAAATGTAATTTGCAGCCAGGGTCGTCTAGCAAATCTCCGTTGGCTTGCGAGCTGGAAAAACCAAACTCTGGTCAAGCCAATCACATCGTGTATAGAGTCGGTGGGCGGGCTTAACATAATGACGGCAGAATTGCTGGCGAACAGCGGCCTTTCGAATCGACTTTAACCGCGACTCTGGAAGACTTGGAGTTAAGCTTTTCTTTGAGAAAAGAACAAAGAACAGCACTGAAGTCATTCTTAAGAAAGGAAGATGTGTTCGGAGAAAAGTTTAGGAGTGAAAGTTTAATCTATCAACTAGCTCCGCTTCACCTTCTTCGTTGCTCTGGTTGGTTGTAGGGATGTGGCGGTGAGGAAATTTCCCCACCGGTTAATTAATGTGTGACAACACCGGTAATACCGGTATCACCGGCGGAGGCTTTTAAATCACTAATTCTATCTAATCGAAAGTAACATGCACACGACCGCTCTGGATTGAAAACGCACCAGTGCGCATACACCGTGAATGACAGCTCGTCTGTAAATGCGCGCTCTGTGAGGCCATCAATCAGTTCCCTAGTTCAGTAGTCAGGGCACTGACCAAGCATTGATCAGTCTATGATTGAGATGCACGCCATGAATGAATAACAGTTCGTCCGTAAAGCCTTGTTTATACTCGGTGCGCGCGGCAAAAATAAATGCGCGCAGTCAGCGTAGCGCGGAGGCTCGCACTGCGGAGCCAGGCGAAAGTAAACAATGCGCGCTCTCTGCGGCCGTGCACATTTTACTTTCGGTTTTGAATTAGCGCCAATTCGGCTGCGGGTTGCTTGAATTGTGGGTTCATTAGCCTATTATTTTTAATGAAAAACACAACAACAAAACAAATGACAAACTCCCTTAAATAGGCGCTTTTACGTTTCGCTTTGAAACCAAATCTTCCGCGATCATCTCAGTCAGCTCGGAGCTCCTCACTCTTAAATCTGATGAATGACTCCTGCCGCCTCCGAGACTCACGGTCGGATCCTGCTTTATTAAGCAGATACGTTCAGTTTTTATTTGTATTGTCTGTTCTCTAACTGAACTAAATTATTTTATTACTATAAAAAAATCTAAAAGACGGTGGGCGGTGCCACGGTGGGCAAGTGATGTAACCGGTGTTGAGTCTGGACACCGGTAACACCGGCAACACCGACTATCGTAGCAAGCCTAGTTGGTTGTAGCGCTATCCTATTGCGTACAGAGGGAATTTGAAAGACAACCGTTTATCCCACCCCTCGGATTGAGCCCTGCCAATGGTGAGTTCCCAGACCCAACATCTTGGGCCCTATCCCAAATGGCACCCTAAACCCTCACGGTCTTCCTCTGAGTCCGCACTTTCACGACGTAATGCCGCTTTGACTGCCGGGAAGAAGTCCGGTGCGTAACCCACACCAGTGCGGGCACGGCAGAAGTGCGCATCGAGGGCGCATATCGACCTCAAAGGGGGCACTCGCGAGCACCCTTCCGAGACCTAAAATGACAAATGGTGCACATGAAGTGTGCCATTTGGGACAAGCCATGATGTGGGTCTGGCTTGTCAGGCTGCAAGAGGTTGGCAAAGACACCCAATGTAAGATATTTTGAATTGAATTAAAAGGGTTATGCATGAAATTGTTAGTTATTTAGAATTGAAGTTGAAAGAATGTGAAGTATGTGCTTAAATTATTTATTTTTTTATTACTTATTGATCAAATCTAGTAATTTAAAGGTAAATAGAATTAAAAAATATTATCAAAATGAAATGAAATAAGATTTCTGGACAAAAAAAAGGGCTTCGGGTAATTTTGACCCGCAAGGGAAGGATTTGTTACAAAATGCAAGGGAGGGATGAGGGTTAAAGCCACCTATTCTGTTTCTCTTGTTTTTGTAAATTATGCATATTTAAAAATAGTTCAATATTTTATCGCCTACAACTATAACTCACAAAATACCATGAACCTTCAATGCCCAAGTAAACTATATCCTATAAACCCTTACAAAAATGAACCGGTTTTACTACAAATAAAACCAAAAAACCATGGTAACCACAAATAAACCATGGCTTTGCTACTCTAACCATAGTTTAACCATGGTATTTGTGGTAAAACTGTGGTTATATAAATGGTAATCAATTAGACAAAAAAAAAAAAAACACGGTAATACACTTTTACTATAATAAAACCACGGGTGACCGTGACTCATAGTCTGTATGGACGAACAACTAGAATAACAGAAGAATTTAAAAGTGCAGTAAAATATAAAACTATTTTCGTTTACGATAATTAAGACAAGTACGAGTTTGCAACATCAAACAGAAAAATGGACTGTTTTAGTACAGCCAAACACGCCTCAAACCGGAAGCCTTCAAGTTTGTTCACGTTACATAAGCTCGCAGCCCCGCACCCGCTCTTACGTTAAAAATAAGGTAATTTCAGCACCTAAAGTGTATAAATGAGATATATAAGGGTATTTATTTAATGGGTTTTATACTGACCTGCCTTCCGCATGCCTGCCTCCCGCGTGCGCCGTACATTTGCCTACTGAATTTGCCTAAAGTCATTTCTGAAAGCCCGCCAATAAATCTACCTTTCAACGTACCACAACAACGGAAAGAAAACGTTAGTAAAATAGTGTTTTGGAATGCAATTATCATTATTGCACAAAAGATTGTTAAATTATAATAAGATTTTACTTATCTCAACAAACACTCTTGAATGTTAGAAATGTTAAATAAAAATGTCAATGTTACACGTCTTTTTAAATCTCCTACCAATGTTTATAAAACATTCAATATTTTGGTGGTACATCCTGATATGTCTTTTCTGCCGGACATTAAGATGTGTAAACATATTTTGCCTGACAGATTCATTAACCATGATCTGCCTCATTTGTAGATTAGCACATCATCAAATGATGTTTGACATTTGACATTTATGACCAAAACCACAATCCCTGACAGTCTTTTCTAATGTCTTAATTACAATCTCATCAAGCCTTTATGCTATAAAAAGACGGTCTCATTTTATATTAGGTGTCCTTAACTACTATGTAGATACATGTTTTTACATTGTACTTAAAAATACCAGCATGTAATTACATCTATATTTACACTGTTGGCCCTTCCCTTACACCTTAACCTAACCATACCACTAAACCTGTCGCTAACTTTACCCCACCGCAATAGCAGCAAGGGTTGTGCAATACAATATTAACACCTAATATAAAGTGTGACCAGAAAGGCTATTATAGTATTGTGTGAACATACAGTTTCATCTGCGTGACCAACTCACCCTCATGCTGTGGATGTGAACTTTTGTGTAGCGAGATCTTCTAAAAACAGACACATGATTTACTGCTGAATCTTCAGGGTATAAAAGGCCAGTCTCTTTCCTCAGTGATTGTATCATAACTATATCACCGTGGCAACCTGCCCCGCAGCCATATTTAAGCAGGATTAGAGGCAGTCACGGCATAGAGGTTGAGAGATGACGTTTAGTCAACAAGTTCATATTGACTACTTCTGTTATACTCAACAGAGTCAGACAACAATACACACTGTAGCAAAAGAGAAGTGTGTCAAAGAGCCAAAACATTTTTATTATCAGTACAATTGGGCACCTTACGCATGTTACATGTACAGTAGTGTTTTTTGAGTGCATGTATGTGTGAATTGGTGTACGTCAGACATTTGCAAGTTGATGCCACAGACAGGAGGGCATAAAACTCTCCATCTTGTCTGCAAAAAAGCCCAGTGGTGCAAAGAGGGTGCTGAAGAACTGCAGAGAGAGAACGAGAGGAGAGAAAACAGTCAAAACGTGTGATATAGCATTTACAAAGAACTTACTAATAACCACACGCACATCTTAAAGAGTTTGTGCAAGATATTTAAGAAACAAAAGATTACATTTCTAAAGCAAATGGATGTACTGAATGCCAAAAAGTGGCACGTTTTTGGGTAGAAAGAGTAAAGAGTAAATGCATGTATAAAAGAAAGAAAATGCTAATTTAAATATACATTCATTATATTACTTCATTATATACATTTACATATTCAGGATTTATAAATATATATTCTGATTTACATGTACATATACAGGATTTAAATGTATATATTCAGTTGTATCTATATTTTCAGACTTATAACTATACACTCACCTAAAGGATTATTAGGAACACCATACTAATACAGTGTTTGACCCCCTTTCGCCTTCAGAACTGCCTTAATTCTACGTGGCATTGATTCAACAAGGTGCTGAAAGCATTCTTTAGAAATGTTGGCCCATATTGATAGGATAGCATCTTGCAGTTGATGGAGATTTGTGGGATGCACATCCAGGGCACGAAGCTCCCGTTCCACCACATCCCAAAGATGCTCTAATGGGTTGAGATCTGGTGACTGTGGGGGCCATTTTAGTACAGTGAACTCATTGTCATGTTCAAGAAACCAATTTGAAATGATTTGAGCTTTGTGACATGGTGCATTATCCTGCTGGAAGTAGCCATCAGAGGATGCGTACATGGTGGTCATAAAGGGATGGACATGGTCAGAAACAATGCTCAGGTAGGCCGTGGCATTTAAACGATGCCCAGTTGGCACTAAGAGGCCTAAAGTGTGCCAAGAAAACATCCCCCACACCATTACACCACTACCACCAGCCTGCACAGTGGTAACAAGGCATGATCTCATTCTGTTTACGCCAAATTCTGACTCTACCATCTGAATGTCTCAACAGAAATTGAGACTCATCAGACCAGGCAACATTTTTCCAGTCTTCAACTGTCCAATTTTGGTGAGCTTGTGCAAATTGTAGCCTCTTTTTCCTATTTGTAGTGGAGATGAGTGGTACCCGGTAGGGTCTTCTGCTGTTGTAGCCCATCCGCCTCAAGGCTCTGCGTGTTGTGGCTTCACAAATGCTTTGCTGCATACCTCGGTTGTAACGAGGGGTTATTTCAGTCAAAGTTGCTCTTCTATCAGCTTGAATCAGTCGGCCAATTCTCCTCTGACCTCTAGCATCAACAAGGCATTTTCGCCCACAGGACTGCCGCATACTGGATGTTTTTCCCTTTTCACACCATTCTTTGTAAACCCTAGAAATGGTTGTGCGTGAAAATCCCAGTAACTGAGCAGATTGTGAAATACTCAGACCAGCCCGTCTGGCACCAACAACCATGCCACGCTCAAAATTGCTTAAATCACCTTTCTTTCCCATTCTGACATTCAGTTTGGAGTTCAGGAGATTGTCTTGACCAGGACCACACCTCTAAATGCATTGAAGCAACTGCCATGTGATTGGTTGATTAGATAATTGCATTAATTAGAAATTTAACAGGTGTTCCTAATAATCCTTTAGGTGAGTGTATATTTAGACCTATATCTGTATATATTCAGCTTTACATTTATATATTCAGACCTATAACTGTACATAAAGCCGGGTTTCCACTGCAGGAAATTTCTCCAGGAACTAGGAACTTTGGGGTGGTACTCGGTGTGTTTCGACCGTAGGAACCAGGGTCTAAATGAAGTTCCGGGTAAATATTTCCCCCTCCAAACGGCCCTGCTCGCGAGGTAGAATTTTTTTAAAGTTCAGGAACTTTCGGGGGTGGGACTTGGGCGCTGAACATGCTGATTGGTTGAGCTCACGCAGCATTATATTTCAACCGGCATTTTTAAAAGTCTTGCGAGGTTCGTTCTGCGTTCAGTAAATATCAGTCTTGCTCTTTCTGTCCGATGGCACGCGTTGTCTCAGCAATCGCATGGTCAATGTCCTTAATAGCTGATTATAACATACGTTGTTTTATTTTAAATCTAGCTTTCAGAATACGCTTTAGTATCAGTGCTCGTCTCTTTTCCGCCGTTTTGTTTATTACATCTTTAGTAAACCAATACATAACTAGCAAAAGCAGCGCTGCTTGCATCTCCTCCACTTGTTATTGTTGCAGTATCGCACCAAAAAATGATTACTGTCCGTCGCTGACTGGGAGGAGCAGTTGCGCGCAGTCCCACGTCTCTGGACTAATTTGCCTAGTCCTCACGGTACACTTGACCGCAGTGGAAACGCAGACAGTAGCATTCCTGTAAAAAAAGTTCCTGGTACAAATTGTTCCCGGGTAATTTCGGTGGAAACGGGACTTAAGTGAATTTGTTATTAGCGACACCGGTGGCCGTTAAGTGAACTGCAGCCAGCAACTGCTCATCCTCGCACTCGTGCACACATAATGCGACTGAACGTGATTAAAGGATAATTACACCATTATAATACTTTGATTATAAAAGTATATTTTAGACTATAGATCTGACTATGTGAGACTATAATTTGAATTAATTTATTTTCTTTGCATGACACATTGACATTACGGTACAGAATAGCTCTTTTGGCATTATCTTGAATATTGAATAAGCGTGCGCGTAATGTTTTTTGTCGGCCCGAGTCCTTAAAAGCCCACTTTAGTGCCTTGAAACACGCCGCATTATTCAGTGTGTTGACGTAATTTCCACTGAAACGGGAAGACAGGGCAGGACATATCGATCAGCTCCTCCCCCTTTAAAAAAAAGCCATTTATATTGTTTATATCACAGCTCAGCCAAAGCCGTTGAGCTCGGTAAAGCCACAGTTTTCCTCTAATGTCTAAGTGTTTCTCCTCCTAATCTCCTCTATATCGCTTCAAAATATAGCATTTCCAATACGTTTTGTGGTCTGCGTCGACTCTCACATATGATCGACTCTGTGTTATCGTGTCTCTGGACTGGAGCAGACTGTGTTCGCCAGACTTCATTCACCCCAATGGAAAGCATATTTACACTGTCTGGATCGTTCCCTATGTCCTACGTATATAGTGGACTATGTGCCATTCATTCAACAAGTGGCAGATTTTAGCCGCAGATTCAGACAGAAAATCTCAAGAGTAGCTGAAGTGCAGAGTGATGTCGTCAAAATCATCATCCATATTGGCGGAGAGACTTAAGTTTTGAATGCTTACATCTTCTAAATGTGAATTTTGTCATTGTTTTGGAGCACACTACCTAATTGATAACAGTAAGGCTAACCTATTTATACTAAAAGCCAAAAAACTTCAATTTCGATTTTATCAGGACTTTAAAATCAGTCTACATGAATACATAGACAACCTAGGAAGTCTCGTTTTTTAAGTTACAAGCTTTGGCAATACAAAAAGCGATTAATACATAAATTCTTACATATAGCCCTTTTAAAATATTTAAATATTTGAGAAGTTTCATTTTCAGTCACTGGTAGTGACTGTACAGTAGTTTGATGTTTTACTACAAACAGCTGTTTTGTGAAATTACGTTGCTATGAATTTTAGCCCTAAACTGAAGTATGATCATGGCCGATGTGAAATGATGTTGACATGAGGTCCACGAGAAACACCTGTACAAACCTGAAACTAAAGAAGTAGTGCTTTTGCAAGCGCATGCACGCATCTCTTGTGTTGTCGCCCTCATTCGTGGACTATTCGAGTGTCTGAGCCACAAGCTGTCAGAAAGATGCCTTTAAAGTGCCTGAAGTGCTAGACATAAGTATGATAGACTTTATCCCTCTGGGATACTACATGGAGGTCCTGACAGACACAAACAAGAGGAGGGAAAAAAAATCTCTGGATGGCAACCAACTTTAAGGCTGTTAAGTTTTTGCTTTGAAAAACACTGAAACCTCCACAGTTCTATCCACCATAAACAAGCCCCTAATGTGTTTATGAAGCGATACATTTCACGGATGAACAGATGTTTATGACGGAATATGGGAAAGGAAGCCCAGGGCCGCATGTCGGAGAGGGAGGAAAACTGGGCAGAGTGGAGGCTGGAGAGGTATCATCCATTTTAACGCAGATCCAGGAAATAGATAGAGCTAACGTAAATATGTGTTGTAAGATGACAAACGAGGTTGATAAAAAGATAAAGGCTATTGAGGCTGCATGTCCTCACATTCAGGAATTTATTGCAATTACAAATTAGGGCAATGTTCCCCAAGGAGAACAAGATGTTTGTAGTGGACTGGGAACAAAGCAGCATATGTGTGTGTGTGTGTGTGTGTGTGTGTGTGTGTGCGTGCGGGCAAATGAGGGAGTATAACGGAAACTAGAGCGACTTTGAATGCATCTCGGAGGTAAGGCCTTCCGTGCCGTCTAGTACAAAAACTCAAGTATGTTCTGAAATCAATCGGTCGCTATTAATTACACAGATGATAAGAGAAGAAAGCACCGCCACGAAATGTGCATCCTGGCCATTGGAAGGACTTGCATACAACCAATTTAAAGGCCTGCATGTCTGTACTTCTGCTCCTTAATTTATCAATTTTCCACCCTACCTCATTGTCTTGCTTGATACTGAGAATCGTTGGTTGTAGTATTGTGCATATATAAGGGTTGGACAATGAAACTGAAACACTGGCCAATATTAGTGTTGGAGGTTTCACTCATATATATGTGCGGTCTCATGGCCAATCTTCACTGATTTCACATTCCATCAGTGAGAGCAGAGTGTGAAGGTTGACTTAGCAGAGCAATAACAAAACTGTACAGAAAATATAACATAATGGGAGACAAAGGAGGACAAATTGTTGGTGCGTGTTTAGCTGGCTCATCTGTGACCAGGACAGGAAGTCTTTGTGGTGTATCGAGAGCTAGTAATGTCGGCATACCACCATGTAGGATGAACTTGATGAACTAAGAGGAAGCTGTCTGAAAGGGATGTCCAGGTACTAACCTGGATTGTATCCAAAAAGCATAAAACCACAGCTGCCCAACTCACTGCAGAGTTAAATGCGCACCTCGACTCTACTGTTTCCACCAAAACTGTTCGTCAGGAGCTCCATAAAGTCAATAGTCATGGTTGCTATAGCCAAAACTTTTGGTCACTCGTGCCAATGCCAAATGTCCCAAGGCGAATTGATGCTGTATTGGCCACAAAAGAAGGCCCTGCTCCATACAAACAAATGATTGTGGTCTAAAACCAGGCGTTTCCGTTTCATTGCCCAACTCCTGTGTACACACACACGCATATTATACACAAATATTATTGGGTAAAACTTACAGTTACAGAAAAAAGTATTATAGTACATAGTTAATTTTTATTAGGATTTAAAATTATTACTATAATTAGTTGTAGTAGTAGTGGTAGTATATATAATAAATATTATAATTTTTTCTACTTGTAAATCCAATTTTAGAGGGTTTTTTTGGGGATGGCCATGCAAATCTTGCTGCCACAAAGCTAAAGCCTTGTTTAAAATAAATTAAACAATTTAGTTAGGAATATTTTCTAATTACATTAAACATATCTCATTTCATAATTTTTTTTATTAAACATGGACCTTTATATTTTCCTAAAAAAATGTGGGTGAGATTCGAGTGCCGGTACAGACAAACCTGCTCGCCCAGTCGCCTCATGGATCTTCGGAAGTGGAGTGACATGCAAAGTTACAAAAAATGACAGCACACCGGCACTCGAAAGGGGGTCTTGTGCGCTCAACCAGCATGAAAACCGCGATGACACGTTTTTGCTGCACGCACCTTTGCATTTGTGCGGACACAGCGAGTATAAACATGGCTTAATATATTGTAGGCTATTGCTAGGGTGTTTAATTTAATGCACAGCCTATTTTGTTCCTTTAATAGAACATCACAGATAGTTATTGGTCTCATAAGAGCCGTAGTTTATACCGTCTAGAGTGCTATTGACAGAGACTTCATTCTTATATTGCAACACAATGAAATGTTTATCTTGGAAGTTCAGTGATTGTGTCTTTCTCTTCTAAACAAAAAAAATAATAATAATAATAAGGGCAAAGAGGGATGAGAGAAAAGCCAAAAAACAAAACAAAAAAACCCTTTTGGGTTTGGTGAGGCGTGCAGATACTCACGGCTTTGACGAAGACCCCCATGAGCTCTGGAAACTGGTGTGTGAGCATGGCCAACATGGCACAGAAGGAGCAAAGGCCCGCTGTGAAGAGGATGAAGAAAGGAAGCTCCTTCTTTGGGTACACTGAGACCTCGTGAAATGCTGGAAGAAAAAGGCAGAAAAATGCACATCCTTAAAAACAAATACCTTTTTTCCTATTATAGTTAATAATTATCACTTGAATTTTAAAGTGATAATTTACCAAAAATGAAAAATTCTGTCATTAATTACTCCCCCTCAATTCATTCCCATAAGACTTTCGTTCATCTTTGGAACATAAATTAATATTTTTTTGATGAAATCTGAGAGCTTTCTGTCCCTTCATTGACAGATATGCAACTAACACTTAGATGCTTCAAAAAATTCATAAAGAGATCGTAAAATTAATCCATATGAATTGAGCGGTTTAGTCCAAATTTTCTGAAGAGACACGATCACTTTATATGATGAACAGATTGAATTTAGGCTTTTATTCACACATAAACATTCATCAACTCACACATCAGTTGTGGTAAATGGAAGCTTAAAGGGATAGTTCACCCAAAAATGAAAATTAACTCACCCTCAAGTTGTTTCAAACCTGTATGAGTTTCTTTGTTCTGCTGAACACAAAAGAAGATATTTTGAAGAATGTTTGTAACCAAGCAGATAGAGCAACCATTGACTACCATAGTAGGGAAAAAAATACTATGGTAGTCAATGGTTGCTCTCTCTGCTTGGTTACAAACATTCTTCAAAATATCTTATTTTGTGTTGAGGGTGAGTAAATGATGACAGAATTTTCATTTTTGGGTGAACTATCCCTTTAAGCATATGTTCGCTTGACGTGTGAGACCCAATGGAGTTTCATTCTCGTGTTACGCATCCCGTTTGAGCTTCTGCAAGAACCAACGAGGTTCAAACTCATGCATCATGCAGGTTCGGTAGAGCTTCTGTTTATATGTTCGCTGATGAATAATTATATGTGAATAAAAGCCTAAATTCAACCGGTTCATCATATAAAGCGATTGTGTCTCTTCAGAAATTTTGGACTAACCCACTCAATTCATATGGATTCGTTTTACGATCTCTTTATGAACTTTTTGAATCGTCAAAGTGTCAATTGCATAGCCATCAACGGAGGGACAGAAAGCTCTCAGATTTAATACAAAAATATATTAATTCGCGTTGCAAAGATGAACGAAAGTCTTACAGGTTTGGAACGGCATGGGTGAGTAATTAATGACAATTTTCATTTTTGGGTGAACTAACCCTTTAACAAGCTAAGCTTGTAACAGTTAGTATTTGTATATAACGATAGATCAAAACAAAGTGCATACTTACAAGGCAGAAGCTCTCTGTCTGCTGTCTCTGTGCATCCTGGGTAAGGATAGAAGAGATGACCCTTCTCCAGAGGGTATGGAATAATCCGGAAAGCTACAAGAGTCAAAAGTTGACTGACATCAGGTGAGATCATTTACATTTTGTTTTACAGTAAACAGCTTCATATAAAGTACCAGGGGTTTTCAGATAATGATAATACCATGCCATTATTTTAAGAACCTTGAAATACCATGTCCTTTTCATGGTAAATGAGTATGGTAAGCATCTATTATACACAAGTTTGATGGTGTAAAAAAGAAAACACGTGTACTGTACGTACTGCCTTCCCAGGTACAGTGTAGCAGGTTGAGCGCCCCCTCTGCCCGTTTCCAGTGCTGCAGGTGAAAGAAAGCGTATGCCACTGCCTCACTGTCTCCTCTCTTCAAAATATGCTCAGGTGGCAAAATCAGACTCTTCATCTCTAATAAATACTGCAACGACACACAAAACACTTTTATTTACATTTTGAAAGGAAAGGACAATAAAACATATTCACCCCAATTCCCATTACCATGAAGCAAAAAGCCACTCTCATTAGTGAAATGAACATCAACAACCAAAAAGATATTATTTACTATA
The DNA here is from genome assembly GCF_949357685.1 of Gobio gobio. Lineage (NCBI taxonomy): Eukaryota > Metazoa > Chordata > Actinopteri > Cypriniformes > Gobionidae > Gobio > Gobio gobio. Next base: position 8,548,534 of record NC_137110.1, on the reverse strand, counting down.
TAAACAATTATTTTTAATATTATATTATTGAAATGGTAACATATTGAAATAAATACAATCTATAGAGGAAAATAATGACTAATATTACAATGACAAAAAAAGTATTAATGGTTATTTAAAAAATGTACAATTATGCTTTATTTTCTTACTGCAATATATAAATATACACACACTGTATGTATATATGTATATATGTATAATATATATATATATATATATGTATAATATATATATATATATATATATATGTATAATATATATATATATATATATATATATATATATGTATAATATATATATATATATATATATATATATGTATAATATATATATATATATATATATATATATATATATATATATATATATATATATATATGTATAATATATATATATATATATATATATATATATATATATATATATATATATATATATATATATATATATATATATATATATATATATATATATATATATATATATATATATATATATATATATATATATATATATATATATATATATATATATATATATTCCCTCTTGATCTTGGGGTGAAATGAAATGTGACCCAGACTTTCACCCATACATATGAGAGCTTTTATACTTATAAAGAGTCTGAATGTGTGTGAGAGCAGTCAGTCCCCGGCTCCGGGCCCCAGGGTGAACGTTGTAGAGGGCAATACAGCAGGATTAAATGGTATTATCCAAAGGATAACCTTCCCAAATGCCCCAGTCTGTGATTATTGTACATTACAGCTCAATAAGACTGATTCCCTCTACAAAGGTGTCAAGCGCACATTGTGAATTTCGAACACATATCCAAAAATATCTTTCTGTAACAATCACTGCAGTGAATGTGTCAGAATGTACACAAACATGTGCTTTGTAGACATGGGTAATTTAGCTTTATGATCGTGCTGACATTCGACAGGCAGCTGTCCTACGCAACATGCCCGCACACAAACACTGTCTTTTATGGCGGATCAAGTGTCAGTGATGGGTCTCTTTTATGTGGATGTTCCTCTTAAGCCCCTGCTGAACTCCCATAAGCCTCTGTCTCGGTCTGTCTCATATCTCTTTTCATTTGACCGTATGGACCCTGAGCAATGACATCACACTACAGTGGTCTTGGAGACGCCATGCAAAGGTGAGGTGCAGGTGTCCAGTGACAGATGACATCATGCATTATATGTTGCACATTTCTGGGCTGTCAGTTAATGTGTTAAATTAAGATATGGGTTTAACAATAATGTAATGCTTTTAACAAATTATACTGCCTATTTTTTTAAATAAATACTTATTAGCACCACTTTTGCCCATTGTAGTAGTGAGAAACACACTACTGTTCAAAAGTTTGAGATGCAAATTTTTTATTTCGAAAGAAATTAATACTTTTATTAAGCAAGGTCACATTAAATGTATCACAAGTGACATAAGACTTCTATCATGTTAATATCGTATAACTGCTGTTCTTTTGAACTTTCTACTCATCAAAGAATCCTAACAAAAATGTGAATTTCCACAAACATATTAAGCAGCACAAATGTTTTAAACATTGATAATAATAATAATAATAATAAGACGTTTCTTCAGTAGCAAATCAGCCTATTAGAATGATTCCTGAAGGATCATGTGACACTGAAGACTGGAGGAATGATGCTGAAAATTCAGCTTTGCATCACAGGAATAAATTATATTTTAAAATATTATATTATAAAATATATTTCAGAATTTGTTATCATCAAATAAATGCAGCCTTAGTGAGCATCAGAGACTTTGTTCAAAACCATTTAAAAATCTTACCGACCCCAACATTTTCAACTTCAACTCCATAAAAAGTTCATATTTTCCCTAGATAATATTTTCTTTGGCTTCGGTACAATGACAGTGAATTTAGGAAACAACAATGTCTTTATATTGTGTGAGATATTAAGTATGATATCATAAAGATCACTATATGGCTGTTTTTATATTTTAGCAAAACGTAAACGTTCAAAAAACACTGACAAGCAATAAAGTACAAAAGATTGTGACATTTAGCATGTCATTAAGTGCCTTTTTGCTTTTATGAAACCGTTACTACATAAAAAAAGATATGAACGACCATTTTTGTTGTAGTCACAGTCTCTTGTACATTATTGCTTATGTAACAGTGGAAAATATTTCTGCATCGCCCAAATTCTACAAGTTCGACCACATCTTTAGGTATAACTCCAGGACAGACTAATACACACAAATACTACTGACATTCAACACCTCTTTACTCATTATGGAGCGTCTTTTTTGCCGTAGGGCCAGATTTGGCATATGAAAGACCAGGTGTATGTGTGTGTGTATGTGTGTTTTTTGCTGCACATCTCAAACAGGTGCACTTTGTGTAGTCTGATACAGCACGTCTGGGGTGCGCAATACCCTTTCGTCTGAGACTGTGTGTTTGGGTTGAAGTGGTTGTGTACTTTGAAGTCAGATCTAGTGTTTTGGAAAGCGACAAGTTAAAGCCAGGTACAAAGAAAGAAACCGATGATGTGGGTCAAAACATCTTTAAAGAGCAAACAGAAAAATCAAAGGTGATACAACTTTCACCCTAAACACCGAAATCTAGGTTTGGCAGGTCGACAAGCCCACCTGCAACTATGTTCAATGCAAAACTGTGAACAACATGTGTTAGAAAAGCTTCAGTTTAGTGCAGAGGATCACAATGTGCTTCAGTGTAAACACTACAACAGCATCACCTCCTGGCCATGACACTATGTCTGCACTCATGAATATCAGTGAGATAATGCCAATGTGTGGCCCAGTAACTTCAATATTTGCAATACAAACCATTATAAGGTTGAGTTTTCTAAACATATCTAAACATTTCAAACCTTTGGTACATGTGGGTTGAACTCCACAGCTCTGTGTATGGCCTCCACTGCGTTCATCTCTGCTGTGCTGAGACCTCGTCTAGACGCTGCCTCAGGTGAAAACCTGCATCACAATACACATACAGATTCATTCAGCAAACTATCATCCATAAACTTCACCTTGTTATTCATGTTATGATATGGTTATATGCTATTCATTATTAGACATTAATAGACAATTATTTACATAATTTCCAGCATGCTGAAGACTTACTTATCTGACACCGCTCTGGCTTTCAGTAAGGCTGATGTGTAGCATATAGTAGCTGATTTTGGCAAGCTGATATCTGCAGGGTGAAACATCAGATAGTTAGAGAAACATTGATAGTAGCATCACCACCTGGTCCTGTCTGAAGTGTACAGTAACATGATGATAGTTGAATGAGCTCACCATCATATTTTGCGAGGACTGCTTGTACATCAGCGTAGGCCTGCAGCTCTAATAACGCTTCTAGAAGGTTCTCGTGAATATTTAACATTCCCAGTAAAGGGAATTCTTTCATTAACTGTACAAGGAAACAGGAAACATAATTGAATTGCCACTTACAAAATAAAATAAAACGTCAGACCAGTGATATGTATGGAAGCTTGTTTCTGCCACAAAATAAAACATTTTAAAAGATAATTGCGACTTTTTATCACACAATTGCGAGTTTGCATCATTATATAAAGTCGCAATTGCAAGCTATAAAGTCAGAATTGTGTGATATAAAGTCGCAATTGTGTGTAATAAAGTCAGAATTGCAAGATATAAAGTCAGAATTGCAGAATTCTGACTATTTTTCTCACTAGTAGCAACTTTATACACTATATTGCCAAAAGTATTGGGACACCCCTCCAAATCATTAAATGCAGGTGTTCCAATCACTTCCATGGCCACAGGTGTATCAAAATCAAGCACCTAGGCATGCAGACGCTTCTACAAACATTTGTGAAAGAATGGGTCGCTCTCCGGAGGTCAGTAAACTCAAGCGTGGTACCGTGATAGGTTGTCACCTGTGCAATAAGTCCATTCGTGAAATTTCCTCACTACTAAATATTCTACGGTCAACTGTTAGTGGTATTATAACAAAGTGGAAGCAACTGAGAACAACAGCAACTCAGCCACAAGTGGTAAGCCACGTAAAATCACACAGCGGGGTCAGCGCATGCTGAGGCGCACAAAGTCGACAACTTTCTGCAGAGCTATAGCAATAGCTACAGACCTCCAAACTCCATGTGGCCTTTAAATTAGCTCAAGAACAGTGCGTAGAGACCTTCATGGAATGGGCAGTGGAGACGTGTTTTCTGGGGTGACGAATCACGCTTCTCTGTCTGGCAATCCGATGGACGAATCTGGTTTTGGCAGTTGCTAGGAGAACGGTACTTGCCTGACTGCATTGTGCCAAGTGTAAAGTTTGGTGGGGGGGGGGGTTGTTTTTCAGGGGTTGAGCTTGGCCCCTTAGTTCCAGTGAAAGGAATTCTTAATGCTTCAGCATACCAACACATTTTGGACAATTTCATGCTCCCAAGTTTGTGGGAACAGTTTGGTGATGGCCCCTTCCTGTTCCGACTGCGCACCAGTGCACAAAGCAAGGTCCATAAAGACATGGATGAGCGAGTTTGGTGTGGAGGAACTTGACTGGCCTGCACCTCAACCCAACAGAACACCTTTGGGATGAATTAGAGCGGAGACTGTGAGCCAGGCCTTCTCGTCCAACATCAGTGCCTGACCTCACAGTTGCACTTTAAAAGAATGGTCAAAAAATCCTATAAACACACTCCTAAACCTTGTGGAAAGCCTTCACAGAAGAGTTGAAGCGGTTATAACTGCAAAGGGTGGGCTAACTCCATATTAAACCCTACGGATTAAGAAAGGGATGTCATTAAAGTTCATGTGTATGTAAAGGCAGGCGTCCCAAAACGTTTGGCAATATAGTGGTGTATCACACAATTCTGACTTTATAACACGCAATTGTGAGATAAAAAGTCGCAATTACCTTTTTTATTTTTTATTCTGTGGCGGAAACAAGCGGCCATAGATTTGCGTATGTATACATTTCAAGTAAAGGCTGAGTTCCGATATATTGATAAAAAAGTATCTAAAATTAAGCATAAATTACTCTCTTATGATTACAGAATATATTCTAGAATTACTTTGATGACATCTTACATTGATGACTATAACATCAACATTTTAGGAAATAAAAAAAAAACCTCTATATATTATAGCTATATATAAGCTATATTAGACACAAGAAATACTTTGTTGTAAAGTAAAGTTCCTCTTTCAGTTTATAATTATTAATGGAGCAGAATTGGAAAGGAAATGTTAAGATATGTTCAAAAAAGGTTTAGAAATTTGCTCTGAGGATAGTCATTGTTTATATTATATTCAGTCATGTTGCTGAAATCATTTTGACTCAACCCTCAGGTCAAAAAACAAAACAAAAAGAATGATTGTCTATTATACTACGATAGTCTATCGGGCATTACTTTGCAGTAGGATAATTATTAAAATACACACTTTATACAGCCACAAGACCTGAACATTATATGCGTTATATTGCTTCACTCACATCTCTCATCATCTTTACAGCTTCTTTGATGCGACCCAGTTTTCTAGCACACATGGCCAGTCTGCGTTTGATGTAGACCACAAGATTGGTGTCTTTACCGGCTGTGAATGCAAAAGTCATAAGCAACAGCGTGAGTTACTGTACGCAGAGTGCATATGTGTGACAGTGTAAAAGTGTCATACCACTTTTAAGGGCTTGTTTAAATAGCCGTTCAGCTTCTGTGATAGTTGTGGCTTCCTCCTCGGCCAGGAGCACATATGCTGCAGCACATCTGCAATGAACAGAATCATATGCTGGAGAGTTCGAAACTCTGTTCACATTAGAGATGCAAAAAAACTTTTGACTGCCTGTGAATGAACTGCAACATGAAAGTAAGTACCGGCTTTTCTGTGCCACAGAATTTTAGCACATTAGTATGATTTCCGATGGATCGTGTGACACTGAGTAATGATGCTGAACATTCAGCTTTAACTTCACAGGAATAAATTGCATTTTAGAATATATTCAAATAGAAAACAGTTTTATTATATTGCATGTGAAGGACATTTTTTAATTAATCATAACATAACTTGCAGAATTAACATTTATATGCTTTTGAAAACTAAATACCCCCAACACTGAATATGTGTCTGAATATAAGAAGAGAAAACAAAACTAGACAGCTATCTGAATATTATATATATATATATATATATATATATATATATATATATATATATGAAGAGTTCAGATGCAAAAGTCTCTAAGTGCCATCTGAAATTTTCTTCTAGAATAATCATTTTTATAAAGCTGTATATTTAAGTTAATAATTTCACTTAAATGGCAATGTAAATTACCTATTAATTTTTCATTTAAGTGAAATTACTTCAATGAAATATACAAGCTTTATAAAAATGATCATTATAGAAGAATATTTCAGATGGCACAGTGGCTTTTGCATCTGAACTCTTCATATATATACATATACATATATATACATACATACATACATATACTATATAAGGGCTGTCAAAAGATTAATCGCGATTAATCGCATCCAAAATAAAAGTTTGTGTTTACATAATATATGTGTGTGTACTCTGTTAATTATTATTTATATATAAATACACACACAAGCATGTATATATTTAAGAAAAATATTTTATATATAAAAATTATATTTTTATATTTATATATATTATAGATTATATAAATGTATATACAGTATATACATGCAAATATTTCTTAAATATATACATGCATTTGTGTGTATTTATATTTAAATAATAATTAACAGAGTACACACACATATATTATGTAAACACAAACTTTTATTTTGGATGCGATTAATCGCGATTAATCTTTTGACAGCCAATCAAGGAATCCAATTTTGCTTTTACCTAGTAACAGAGAATTATGCAGAACCAATCATATTAGAGAAAAAAATATGCAATGGATCATGCCACCTTTGTTAGGCACTTTATATTCTATATAAACTGTTGTACTCTTTTTGTCAGGAGGATTTTCTCTGAAACTGGTCTGAGAGTTCATAGGGGGCGAGACGTCATCCGACTCAGAGTGAGGCTCTTAGGCGTCCGGGGTTACCAACATAGTCAGAGTAGCTATTATTCTTAGGAATCTTATGCAGTCAGAATACCAGTATTTCTAGTCTTAGGCATCTGGATGTAGTCAGAGCAGCTATTCTTAGGCGTGAGGGGTTACAGACATGTCAGAGTGGGAGTGACCTAATATTAGAGGTGTCAGGGGTTCTTTGTACGTGGATTACTCAATTATCTGGATTTTACTGTTGACGATTTGACATGATCCAGGATTGTTAGGTTCTTTGAAGCTCATCCTGGAGTTGGATCATACCAACAGGTCTATTTCATGTAGACAGGTTTAGACTGCATTTTTTTAAGTGGAGGTGATACTTAAAGTCTGTCCCAGACACTGCTACTTACTTACAAGAATACCCTATTGAACCAGGGACAATAATAATTTTTAAAAATACAAATTTAAAAATGAATTTGAAAATAATATTATAATGTTGTGTAGTCCATCATAATATACACAGTTTTTCTCACTGAGAGATTTATTCATGAGGGGATAATTACATAATTTTATTGGAGTCTTACACATACGATGTATTAAAGATGCAGTGTGTAATATTTAGAAGGTTCCATTGACAGAAATGCAATATAATATACATAACTATGTTTTCAGTGGTGTATAAAGACCTTCCATAATGAACCATTATGTTTTTATTACCTTAGAATGAGCCATTTCTATCTACATACACCGAGGGTCCCCTAACAGTGAAGTCATCATTTTGCGCCGCCATGTTTCTACAGTAGCCCTAAACGGACAACTTCTCTACTGAGCGCTACTCACTCTCTGCTCTCTCCAACGACAACATTTTTCAGCCCCCGTAGCTTCTCTGTGTGTTTTGAAAAGGAGGGGTGAGCAGTGGGTGATTGCAATTCACAACCTCACCACTAGATGTCGCTAAAATTCACACACTGCACCTTTAATTTGAATGGTGACAGCTATTATGGGAGTGGCTTGATGCAGCGCAGGAGATGCAGATAACTTGCAGATAGGAGATGCTGTCTGCTGTGCCATTAGAAAAATGTTTTGACCCACAAAAAGCTTTAATTAATGTCGTCACGTAACAAATCTGCTTCACAGGTAAAATGAAATTAATTGTTAATTACAATACATTGAAATAAAAATGTAAAGCCTGTACAAATAATAATTGGGAACAATTGTGAATCATGTAGCAAACAGTACACATTTTATTTATCTAACTTTTTTGTCGTTTTGGTCGCTTGGCTGTTTACTTATAAAGGTCCAGAAAATGTATTATGATCTCATTACGTTGCTGTCTTGCCACCAGCCAATCGCTGTATAGCTTTCGAGTATCGGTATATCTGCCCTTTCCTATGAACACAAGAACGCTCAGTAACCTCAAACAACTTAATCCAGATATTTTAATCAAATCCACAAATTCGTTTGAAGAACCAAATTAGCCAGAGATCAGTTATAACGATTAGACAATCTGGCATATGTCAAATCATCTCAGATGTATTAGGCGAGGTATGAAGAACAGACCCCTATTTTAACTCCAGTCATGTGTGTAGGGGAATTTCTACCACAAAGAATAATATTAGTGTTTTAGCTAATTTAGCCTGACAAGCCAGACCCATATCAAGATGTTGGGTCTGGGAACACACCATTGGCAGGGCTCAATCCGAGGGGCGGGATAAACGGTTGTCTTTCAAATTCCCTCTGCACGCAATTGGATAGCGCTACAACCAACCAGAGCAAACGAAGAAGGTGAAGCGGAGCTAGTTGATAGATTAAACTTTTGCCGTATCTGGTCTGCAAAACTCTGAACACATCTTCCTTTCTAAAAGAATGACTTCAGTGCCGTTCTTTGTTCTTTTCTCAAAGAAAAGCTTAACTCCAAGTCTTCCAGAGTCGCGGCAAAAGCCGATTCGAAAGACCGCTGTTAGCCAGCTTCTTTGTTTACAAGTAGCACGCGTAACCACCGCAACTCTGCCGTCATTATGTTAAGCCCGCCCACCGACTCAATACACGATGTGATTGGCCTGACCAGAGTTTGGTTTTTCCAGTTCGCAAGCCAACGGAGAGTTGTTAGACGACCCTGGCTTCAAATTACATTTGCTGCTGCTAGGGTGCGTCTAGATTTCTAGGCTGACCCTAATTAATAATATTTCACAATACTACTGTTTTTTTAATCAAATTAAAAGCAATTTAATGTTTTTGAAATGCATTTAAAACATTAATCTTAATTAATCCAAACTTTTGTCCACCAGTGTACATGGCTTATATTAAAACTCCCTATTGTTCACAATATATACATAAATTAATATATATGTAAATAAATTAAAAATATAATAAAATATAAATTAATATAGGCATCAACATTATAATGCACAGTATGAAAAATGTGTATTTGCTAAAAAATGTGTTATTTGCTAAAGATTACATTTAACTGTTATTAAATTATTATTATGTTTATTAAAGATTCGCTTTAAGTGACAGAGTAATTAAATATCCACTACAACAAAATCAAAGATAAAATATAGCTGCAAGCAGCAATACCGGGGCCAAGCGCAAAGAAGAAGACAAGACATGCCAAAATGGCTGGCAGTGTCAGATCAACTGCAGCAATGAGCAATTAATCACGTTTTAAGATGATTTTAGGCAAAAGGCTGAAAAATGCATTGTAGTTTGAGTGTGTCAAACCAACTGCAACAATGAACAATTATACAGTTTAAGAAGATTAGGCAAAATGGCTGAAATATCATATATAGAGTCACTAATAATATAATTTAATGGTTTATCACTTTTGACCAATAGGTGGCACAGTTACGAAATTGATGTGGTGTGGTCAGAATAAGGGAACAATGACACATGCAAAGTTTGATGCCAATATGTCAAAGCATTGCAGAGATACAGCCTCAAGAGTCATTTTGGCATCATGCCTCAAATTCGTCGCAGCGATATAGGAAAACGGTTTTGCCTATAAACGCAAAATCCATAATATTTTCTTGGCACAGCCTGAAGATGATACGATTAAATTTTGGTGAAAATCGGACAAACGGCCTAGGAGAGTTTGAAGAAGTAGTTTTTTAACAAATAGCAAGATGGAGGACAGGAAGTTTGACCAAGTATGGCAAAATTTATATTTATGTTCTCAGCAGTAGCCAAGGAATGTATTATAACCAGTTTCATTATTATAGACAAATTTATTCAAAAGTTATTAGCCTTTTTGTATATCTTGTTATACATTTTGACCACAAGGTGGCGCTGCCCTGAAACCTTTTGAATACCTTCAGGGCATGGTGCAGAACTCGAACACATAACGAGTTTCATAATTATACTCCAAAGCGTTATTTAAACAAAGGCCTTGAATTAATTTTTTTCATAATCCTGTATTTCATGTTTTTTCTATTATTGTGCCACCAAGAGATATGATACCACCATTTTTTATGTGTCCTCGGAGTGAGCCCATACATATGTGTGTCGATTTTGGTGAAAATATCTCATTTTGTTTTTGAGTTATAGACATTTATATGAAAAAACACATAAAAAATTACTGACACCTGACTTTGATTGGATTTTACTTCCCCTTAATGTCAATATTTTGACATTTGGGTATTAACACTTGGCTATCGACCTATGTTTCAGAACTTCTGACGCTGGTTTCGTCTTGGTCAGACTAGCATTCGAAGATATCCGCTAATGTTTTTTTAGCGCTAAGTTACCATGCTGCGAAATCTGGCAAGTCTGGTATCGTTGGACTTGGCAAGGATTCAGGAGACAAAAAAAAGTTACTCCTATGAAAACAAGTCAACCACAACCAAAGTTATAAGCATTTGGGAGGGGCAATCTCCACTAGGTGGTGCTGTTTTTAAACCTCTCAGGCTACCTCAGGTCATCGTGGTGATGACCCATACTGAGTTTTGTCAACCCTATGTCAACCTAAAATGTATTGCTGAGATCACAAAATATGGCGGAAAATGAATACTTAAACAATAATACTTAAACAATAGGCTTAAACAATAATATTTTATACAGACTAAACATGCTCACACACACAAACACACATTTTGTTGTAGATACAGATATGTGAAATATATGGTGGGAACAAAATGTTTACTGCAAGTTTTTTTCAGGTTTCACATTACTCATCATGTGGCACAATTGTCAATACCAATACTTCAATAGAAAGGAAGTGATGCATTTTACAAAATGTGATTGTAAATGTTATAATAGTGATTTTATAATGTCTAAATATGAATTACAGATCAATATTAGGGAGTAGTATGAGCACAAATTGATGATAATAACTTAGTAGAAGCTGTATCGTTAGATTTTAGCTCAGCATTTTATGTAATGGATCATAAATTATTGCTGGATAAATTGATTGTTTAATATGTGACAATGACTACGTTTACATGGACAACAATACTCCGATATTAATCTGATTAAGACCATACTCTGATTAAGAATCTACCATGTAAACAGTGATTTCTAATTACCTTAATCTGGTTAAAGCCATACTTGAATTAAAGGTCCCATGGCATGGCATTTTTCTATTATTTTATAGTGTTTCCTGAGGTGTACTTATATTGTTAGTATGATTTTTACATCATAAAATGTCAAAATTTAGAAATAAAAGGCATTTTTTCTATACTGCTGTTTGCCCTGTGGCTGAATGCCCTGCTTCAAGAGGCGTGTCTGCTGTGAGACTTCAGTAAAAACGCCCACTGTTGTGATTGGCTGACATCTTTGCATTTTAAATGAGCGGAGGGGGCGTGGTTTAACGAGGCACGAGCAGGCACGAGTCTGCCAGAGACGGATGGACCTGTGTTCACTTCTCATCAGTTCTCTCAGCATGTCTCAGTTCAGGGTGAACTGTTGTAGTTACTAGCATATACTTCAGGTTATTCGTTTATTTCTAGTCGGAGGGACTGTCACTCATGTGGATCAGCGCTGACTCGAGACGCGAACCGTTTAGAACGATTCAGTCCGATTTGGTGAACTGGTTCGGTTCACTAAAAAGAACCGATTCAAAAGAATGATTCGTTCGCGAACCGGACATCACGGAGACGGAGCGATTGCTAACAAAGTTATTTATAGTAACTACTGAGTTATGAGAGCGCTGTCTGTCAGCGCGAGTTTATTGTGTTTGTATCTGAGAGTTCTGAATAAACACGAGTCCCAGTCACGCCGAGTCCGTCTTCATCATTATTCTACCAACTTTGTAACATGCAATGTACCATTACAGCGAGATGAACGAGTTAGTAAGTGTTGAGTATAGCATTATTTCTAGATATGTTCCAATCATATGAAAAGCGTCAGTGATGCGCATTGAGTAACTTACACAGCGCAAACAAAGACACAACAGCAGTAATCGAATGTAATCCAGTTTATTGTGGGGAAAGCTGGCTAGCCCGGATACCCTCACGCTTGCCCCCTTCTGCTTAATCTCACGCCGCGTTTGGTGCCTCCGCTGTGGGCCAGATGCAGTACTGGGGGTCGGGGATGTTGAAGGCCGAGCTTCGGCGTGTGTGAGGTTTATCTCTACAGATGTGACTCTGCTGGTGTTGAGCAGAAAAGACTGTATGCACATTTAAGAACAGATAGACGCGACGAGGACATACAAAAACACTGACTCACAAGATAGAAAACACCTTTCTGTCGGGAGAGAAGCCGCAGTGTGTGCACGAATAATAAATAATTAGCTACACATAAGAAATTAATGATCACAGATCAGAAGGAACTGAAGGAAGACTTCTGTTTTCATTTGTACATCCAAACACTGAGAAACTGCCAGCGTTCACTCGTTCACAACCCATGATCTCTCAAGCGTTTGCATGGGTGTGCCAGATTCTCTGGGCGGAGGAAAGGGAGGTAACCGTTCCTGCTTGGACGTCAAACCAGGAGACTTCAGGATTGGCTCGTCTGGCCTGTCATTTTCTCAAAGGCAGAGAAAGACAGCCAGAACTCGGTTTTACACCGATCAATATTTCTATACACTTGGGGACAATATTCAGGCTAGGGGAACTCATATTAATGTTGAAATACCTCATAAAATGAAAATTTCATGCCATGGGACCTTTAAACAAAAATCGAATTAAGACATGTGGAGTATGCCTATTTTAGTCGCATTATCGAAGTGCATTGTAGACATGTATACACCTTAATCTAACTATTAACGTCATCGTGTAGGAGTTTGCGCCGCATTTTGTGACAGGACACACACACACCAGGCAAGTGCAGAGCGGAGGAGGGCTTTGGAGCGCGAGCCCCTGTCCTTTTTAAAAATGTATCAAAAGTGCCCCTCTCAACAATCATCAATAATATTGTGACAAATAAAACAGAATTTGAATTATAATTAATATAACAGCGCGTACAAAACAGTAACAAGGCACTCAAATGTCCCTTTTATCTTTTACGTATCTGTCAGTTTGAAATGTCGTTGCCATGACGTGTTGCTATGGTTGGTGCGTGTCTTGCTTGACTGCTCATTCTGACACTGCCTCCTCCATATTTTTTTCTTTGTGTTGTAATATGTAAAAGTACATTGTAAAAGTAAAATACAATAAGTTTGTATCTGTAATCTCAGATTCATAATTGTCTGCTTACAACAGCGGTCGAGAACCTCTAGGCTCGCGAGCCATATGGCCATTCAGTGAACGCCTGTGGCTCGACGGCAGAAAAAAACAATCCAAACAATCACGATTTTGAAACCTCAATTTTCATCATTAATCAAAGCTATTAATCGAAATGTAGGCTGTCAAGAAATAGGCAAGATGGGCAGTGTCTCTTCAAAAAAACCTGAAAGACACAACATATAATATTACAAAAATAAAACAACGTAGCCTATATATATATATATATATATATATATATATATATATATATATATATATATATATATATATATATATATATATATATATATATATATATATATATATATATATATATATATATATATATATATATATATATATATATATATATATATATATATATATATATATATATATATATATATATATATATATATATATTACATTAAAAAGTATAAAAATCACTCATTTTTATAAAGGAACACTGTCCGACAGCGACACCCGCAGGTAGCCTAAAGTTACAGCGGTTTGCCTGAGCCTAATGATTTTAACAGACCCATGAAAGTCGCACTATGATTGGCCGTCGGGTGGCATGGAGACGTAATGACGTGCCATTAATCGAGCTATGTTCTATATGTAAAACGGGAACATGAACGGAATATTCTAAAATCAACTCATGTAAACACCTTAATCAGATTATTGTCTTATTCAGATTAAGGGCAATAATTAGATTACTGCTGTCCATGTAAACATAGTCACTGTTTATGTTATTATGGAAGTTATTCAGATTTTAAAGAGCAATGTGGTGTTCCTCAAGGAAGTTGTTTAGGACTATTATTATCATCATCATTATTTTATCAATAATCTTCCTCCTGTTTTAAACTGTGCGCAGACAGTCATGTATTTTGTTTTGAAAACCACTGCACAGCAATGGACTATAATATCTGGAGGAATGAAAATATGGAATGATTTACTATCAGATATTATAAAATGAGTTTTACAAGGAAGGAACATTTAATGGAATTTGTTAATGGGATTTGTATTTTTCATTTTATTGTTGTTGATTTAATTAGGGCCCGAGCACCGATGGTGGTCTACATGCCAATATTTAGTCAGTTATAGTGCCACCTGTGGGCAACAGTAAACTGTGATTAACTCCTCATTAAGATTGAACCAGAATCATATTTGGTCAGTGTAATCTTAAGCCTTAGTGATGTAAAATTTCAAAGATCTTGAGTTTCGTTGAACTGAGTTTTGAGTTTGAGTTTTGTCTGTGGCATCCTGACAAAGTCTGATGTTTCCGCAAAATTTTAGTTAGTCATAGTGCCACCAGCTGGTCAAGTCAAGTCACCTTTATTTAAATAGCGCTTTCAACAAGTCCAATTGTTTCAAAGTAGCTTCACAGTGTTAACTATCTAACTATCTAACTATCCAGCTAATTTCAATTTTCATATAGTGTCAATGCGGGCAGAACGGTAATATAGTTGAAATTTAGGTGTCCCCAACTGAGCAAGCCAAAGGCAACGGTGGCAAGGAACCAAAATTCCTTTCAAGGCCAGAATGGAGAAAAAGAAACCTTGGGAGAAACCAGTTTGGGTGCCAGTTGTCCTCTGGCCGACGAACAAACAGTGTATGATTATAATTCTGGCAACATTACAGTTCAGAAGTCATATTAGATAAATAGATATTCGTAAGATTATTCGATAGATTGGAGTCGTCGTGCTGGAGACGGGTTTAATGAGGGTGTCATTTAGATGCAGCATTTACAGGGCAGAGTTTAGTTGACAGGCTCTCTTCAGACATATCAGGGATGCATTGGTCATGTCCATGTGCAGGTCGACCATCTGATCTGAACACAGTCCGGTAGCAGGAAGTGTGGCAAATACAAATGATTGATGTAGTCCTCCTACTTTTATATACTTAAATGCATATTGGCCACCGTGCTCTGTGTTCCTAAAGCCCCAAGGTCACCTGGCATAGGTGCAAGATCCCTTTCATTGCTCTTGCAGCTTTAATGTAGTTTTGTATTTTTTACTTTTTGGGACCTCATGAAGAGTAGTCACTGCCTAGGTACTGGCTAATGGGGATCCAAGTAAACAAATAAACTTAGATCATAGATGGGAAAGAGCATTCACGGCAAAACAGGCAATTTAACTAAGGAAAAATATGTTTTTTTTGACAGTTATAACACATCTCTGCTTTTTTTTAGGTGTCCTCAAAGTGTGCCCAAAAATATATGTGTAAAATTTGTTGTAAATATCTCGTTTTATTTTAAAGTTATAGCCACTTATATTTAGAGAGAATTGGCTGCATTGATTGGATTTTTTTTTTTTGCCACTTCCTTCCAAAATGTTGGCTTTTGGTCATTATTGTTTAGCTATTGACCTATGTTATGTGTCTTGAAGACATTCGCAAAGGTTTTTTAGGTGCTAAAATACACCTTTTCACATACCATAAGATGAAACCTGGCATGTTTGGTATCACTGGAATTCAGCAATGATTCAGGAGTCTAAGGAGGTGAATGCTCATTCAGGGCATTGTGCCAATGACGTATACAGAGTTTTTTGAGATATGCCAGTGTCCTCATAGACTATCATGGCAACCTGGATGAAGACAATGAATGCCCATTGTCATCTGACTAATGTTTGGGTGCCCATATTGCCATTTTCACGTGTTTTTCCCCTGTTATAGCGCCAACAAGTGGTTAATAGTTGCGATTTTTTTCATGTGATCTCAGACTGAGCTCACATACATGTGACCTGAATTTGGTGAAAATATCTCATTCCGTTCACAAGTTATAGCCATTTTAGTAAAAGAGGTCCCGGTTACATCAAACATTTTGGCTCCCCTTAGCGACCATGAATCAAAATGTGTTTTTTTTTTAATAATTATTGATAATCACTCTCCAGAGAACATTTCTGCAGTGATTTGGTTCTGATCAAGCAAAGAACCTGTGAGTAATTTGCAAAAGTAGGTTTTACAAAAAACCTAAAATATCTCGAAATTGCCGCCTGAAGGGCGAGCAAATCCGAGGCATGCATTTTGTCCGCCTTGAGCCAAGGATTCCAGCGATATAAGGCACTCGAGGCTACGCCTTACAGTTGAGGAGTTATGAGCCGTTTCGTACTTTTGATCGCCGTTTGGTACTTTTGATCGCTGTAGCGCCCCCGTCAGGCCGATCGGGGCGTGCTTCGGTGACGTCAGTAGTCGTTGTGAGTACTACCATCCCTGCAAGTTTCAAGTCTCTACGACTTACGGTTTGGTCTGCCCGATCAGTTTTAGCTGGAGAATGATGCATCATGGGAAAATGAACAGTTACAATAGGGTTTCAGCCTGACACCTGACTTTGATTGGATTTTACTACCCCTTACTATCAATATTTTGACATTTGGGCCCGCGATCGTGCCTAACGACCTATGTTTCCGAACTTCTGACGCTGGTTTCGTCTCGATCGGACTAGCGGTTTCGAAGATATCGGCAAAAAAGTTTTAAGCGCTAAATTACAACGGTGCACAAACCATACGGCGAAACCTGGCAAGTGTGGTATTGTTGGACTCGGCAACGATTCAGGAGTCTAATGAGATGAGTCTCGTGAAAATAAGTCAACCACACCCAAAGTTCTGAGCCTTTTTTTAAAAAAATCTCCACTAGGCGGCGCTGTTTCGAAACTTGTCAGGCTACTTTGGGGTATCGTGGTGATGACCCATACCGAGTTTTGCAACAATCCGTTCATGCGCTGATAAAATACAGCATTTTAGCACATAATTCAAGATGGGCGACAGCCAAAATGGCCGATATGGTAAAATTGGATATCCTTCGACTCGGCATGACGTCCCGAATCTAACGAGGCCCCTTTTATGATATTTGGACAAACGGTTCAGCAAAGAAAAGCTAAAATAGCCATTTTTCGTATCTCCAGACCAGTAGGTGGCACAGCGCCGAAACGCTGCATGTAGCCTCAAGTCATGCTTATGATGACATGTACCAAGTTTGGTTTGAACACAATAAAGCGTTGCGGAGATATTGCCTTAAGTGTGTTTTTGCAAACGTTATGTAAAATTTGTTCGCGCGTTTATCGAAAACGATTAGACGAATCAACTTGATTTGCAAGATTTTTTGTCAATATTGTCTGAAGATGATCTGGTTCAATTTTCGTGCAAATCGGATGAACCGTCTAGGACGAGTTCGCAAAAGTAGGTTTTTCGGTTAATTGAAAATGGCGGGGAAATGTCCAAGACGGAAAATGACGTCATAGGGTGCAACCGAATTGGCACGAGCTCAGAAATTAGAGGAAAAAAGAATTTAGTTTCTAGCCCTTACGGTTCAAAAGTTATTAGCATAAACATGAGTACACATTTGGACAGGTGGTGGCGCTAGAGGGATTGAGATAGAGACACCAAAATTGCCATGGTGACATACCAGACCATCCTCTATTAGTGTGCCAAATTTCACAACTTTTTACCATACGGTTCTATGGGCTGCCATAGACTCCCATGGCGGAAGAAAAAAAGACGGGAACGGTTTCAATAGGTGCCTTCGCACCTTTGGTGCTTGGCCCCTAATAAGCAAAATGGTACCAACATATTGTGCACCTCTAGTTCATGTATTTTTTATTGCTCTTTATTAGGTATACCATTCCAGCTCTAAAATCTGCCTGGATGAGTAATGGCTGAAGATATTAAATTGAATATAATCACAAGGATGCATTCAACTCACTCGCGGTTCATTTCAATTGCCTGGTAAGCTGCTCGAATGCGTGCCTGCGGGTTCCTCTCCCTCCAGGCCTTCTGCATTACTGCGGAACAAACAACAGAGATAACAGACATGATTAAACGTCAGTTCTGATTAAATCTCGGTGTTGTTTTTTTAAGTAGAAGAGCATGAGACAAACCAGAGTCTTCGGGTCGAAGCTGCTGAGTGTCGCCCAAGAAGAAGGTCTGATGATCTTGCGCTGATAAATTCATGTCATAATATGTCAACGGCTCTTTACCCGTCACCCAAGTGTACCTGGAATGAATGAATATGATCATGTTTTGAAAGCTCATATATTGAGGCAATTAACTGATAGCATTTAAGGAATGTACCTGCTGTACTCTGCGCCTCTGAATAGGTTCAGTGGGTTCCTCCACACTTTACATTCTGAAAGAAAAATAACATAATAGCTCAAACATCATGATTACATTTACTTTGTAATGTTTAGAAAGATAACCAGTAGCCAGTAACTTTTAAAAACCTGCAACGTTGCTTCTCTGCTCTGTATCGCCGTTCACTGAAGAGAAGAGTCCGGCCGAGCTGCTGTTCTCCACTCCTCCCAGTAGAGGGCGCAAGTGACTGACAGACACCTGCTCGATGAACGAAGTGCCGTACTTTCTGAAGTACCACCACTCGAATATCTGAAGGACGAACGAGGGAGTGTGTTTTCACAAAGTTTATTTAGCATAATTATTTTACAACCAATAAGAAAAACTCACCAATATAAGGCCCGAGATGAGCGAAGAGGTTCCCGTGAGCGCAACATAGAATTTAGGTGTAAGCGTGTTTAAAAACACAGATGCTGTGGATGAATAACACATGAGATTATGAGACACAGAAATTACGACTGTTTTATGTACCATCTCAAATCAAAATGTATAATATTTTTTGTTATATATGTACCAACACAACTTACACAAACAAGCAAACAAATTTGAAACTTTCAAAACTTTTTTTTTTTTAAATGTAGATAAATTATTTTACAACCCATATTTTGCATTAAAATGATGTTTATAAAATGATTAAATGTGATGCAATCTGGGAAAACCCATTGGATGTCGCGCTGGTATGTTTTTCAGGAAATGAAGGGCGTTTTCACACCTGAAAGTCCGCACCAAGGTCCGAACCAAAGTTCATGTTTTGATACATTTTATACATTCGGTTAGTTTTGGTTTGGTTTCACATTGCAATTATGTGAGCGGACTAAAGAACTTTACATGACACACTTGCGTCCACTCGTCATCATCTATGTGGGCGGCATCTGGACATTGATTGGTTTGTAAACGGACGTGACGTCAGCGTCTTTGACAAGAATGAATGAACGGACGCATATCGTTGCCACTATTGAACAGTGCGCATTGCTTGACTATTTTTTATTCGTTACGTTTAAAAGTGGACATTTCAAGCTTTATATACACATATTTATCATGTTTGTGAGACAAGTAGCTACTGAGTTTCGGTTTATTTGAGACGCTCCAGTTCATGTGCAAAGCATGTGATCGCTCCCGCGATTATTGTCTGCTATAGACTATTTGCTTCTTATTTATTAAATCCAGGCAATTATCTGATTAAACGTTGATTAAAATTAAGATACAATTTATACAAAACGAAATTCACATTAAAGAAAGGCTTTCTAAGCAAAATCATACAAAATTTAGTTCAAAATAATTTCTGACCTTCTGTCTTCTGACATATTGCGCATCTTTTCACTTTTCATAATCAATGTAGCCTAGATTGCATTTAAAAATAACATTATAATATTTAAACATAAACAGGAACTTCCTGTAATGGTCTGAAAGTCCGAACCATACAGAAAATGTTTTCACACTAGAAACGAACCAAGCCTTTGTTGAGTTTGATCCGGACCGAGACTACCTCTTTTCGTCTGACCAAATTTCGTCTGTTTGGTCCAGACCATTGTTACGGGGGAGGTTTCACACCTGTCATTTTGATTCGGACAAAACTGAAAAGTCCGAAAATCCAGACCAAACAAGGTAGGTGTGAAAACGCCTTTAAAATAAAAAAAACGTATTTAGTAATTTTTTGTCAAAATTGGGTTTTCATGACTTCTTTCACTTCTACAATAATCTGCCAAGTGTCTTTAAAGTGCCCCTATTATGCTATCTTAAAGTTTCCTAATTTAGTTTTAGAGGTGTCCTACAACAGGTTTACATGCATCAAAGGTCAAAAAAAGGTCAAAGGTTTCCTTTTCTCATAATATACATTGCACATCACCACAGCGCTCAATGATTCTCAAACGACTCGATAGATGAATCACTCTCTCTAAATCCGTCCTTTCCACGAGTCTACTCTGCTCTGATTGGTCAGATGGCCTAGTCTGTTGTGATTGGTCTACTGCGTAGAATACGTATTTCGTAAACAAACACTCATTACCATAACTGAACTCCAGCTCCGTGAGGCTTCCTAAAGCTCAGCAATTGTACAAACTGTAAAAAGAGTAACAATGACGACGATGATGAAACATCGGAAGAACAAGTTATTCAACCCAAACCTTGAGCAGGGGCCTCATTTATAAACGTTGCATACGCACAAAAGAAGGCGTACGCAACTCTCTACGCAATAATTGGTATTTATAAAAAGCAAACTTGACGGGAAAATGTGCGGTCCTTCACGCAAGCTCTGACCCAGGCGTAAGCACACAAACGGGTGAAATGAGAAATGGCGACACCGTCGGCAGATGGCAGAAACACGTGAAAGTGTGTGAAACTGTAGACCGTTGTGTAAAAGAAATGGCAATACTGCCTTTCATAAATAACTTGACGACTTCACAAAGCAAGTATTACAATTAACAGCCTACACGAACACCCGTTTGATCGATCTGCAGTGTAAAACAAACAAAATCAAACGAAAATTACAACAGAAATGCAAAAAAAAAAAAAAAAAAAAGTGAAATATGTTCTGCAACAATATTGGCATGTTATGCAGTTCATCCTCATAAATAATATAGTAAACAGAACGAAATAATGTACAAAACTGATATTCTCGTCAATGTGTCCGTCTGGTGGAGCAGATAGCTATAGATGCAATTAGATGGACAGATAGATAGATTAGGAGATATATAGATAAATAGATAGATAGATGTATTAATTGTCCGCTGGGGAAAGTTGTTTTCATAGTAAAAATGTCTTCATCAGCTACGGAATCATGGTATTCATGCAAATGCCTTTAGTTTGTTTTATTTTTGATAAAATAACATATGACGTATGTCTCAACCATTCAGAAAGCTGCAAGAAATTACATTTGCACTGAACTATTTCCCATTTCCACGTAGATAATAGGGATAGGGATTAATAGGAATTCCCCAATAATTGCCGGCAGTCTCTCATCAAGAGGGGTCAGCTCCGGTGTCCCGTCTCCCCCACCCGTGGCAGACACACTCTGGCGATGGAGCGCTAGACGCTTTTTTTGCCTCGACTTTGATGTCCGACCATTTCTTTTTTATTTCGGCCATGGTCCGAGGTTGTGAGGCTACAGCATTTAGGCGTCTGCAACCTTTTGACACTCAAGTGCCTTTTGACATTAGTAATGCCCACACTGTGTCACTCCAAAAAATATTTTCCTTTTCCACCTCGCCAACGATAATTTCTACTTCACATTGAGTGAAGTTACGTTTTTTTGATTTCCTCTCTGTATTTGCCATGATTTCGCAATCGATTAATATTAACTTGTGGGCGTTTCACAGACTATTTATGGGCAACTATGGGCGTGACATGAAGCCGCAAAAGTTGCGCTACATTTAGAATTGATTGTGATCTATTAAGGGAAAACTGCGTAGGATGTGCGTGCGCACGGTTTCATAAATCCGAATATTTCTGTGCGTACGCACGTCCTATGTTTCATCCGTACGCCACTTCTGACGCAAATCCTAAGCAAAGTTTTATAAATGAGGCCCCTGGTCAGCAGGACATTTCTCAGGGATACGCTACCCAGTTTGAGGTACATTATGAGATGTTGCAACTGTAATTCCTCACCATCAGCATTAACAAGTGTACGTCCATCAGCAAACCCATGCGTGTATTTCTAATTTATTGCAGTGCACGTGTGAACTGTATCAATAACAGCGCATACGTTACCCCAGCACTAACGTGAATGACTGATGTAACATTAAAGTTTGCAAAACAAATCTTGCTCCATCCTTAATCTTTACTCAAAGTAGTAAGAACGACAATCTGCATTAATAGACACAGTTTTAGGTAATAGTGGCGCACAGCTGATGAGCAGAAGTGTTTCAGTAAGACAGTAATAACGTGAGTTAGCCGGTTAGCCGGAAACTTACACAATATAAAACACAATAAACACTTTGTAGAGCACAGCGTCTTCTCGACAGGATGCGATCCAGTATCCGCTGCAGTGTTTGAGAGGGTTCAAGTTTTCCCTGGTGTCTGCGGCCGCAGTAATATGACGGGCAATATCCTAATGTTTCGTCATGACGTCACAACGAAACGGCTTAGGACCGACAATTTTGTTTAATTGACTCTGAGTCGACTCTTACTTTGGAGAGACAATAACTTTATTTGCGCTGCACTTTCAGATTAAAAACTTTGCAGGATGTTGTCATTCACTTAGAACTATGTTACACACTACATGAAAGGTAATTTTCAAAAATCCATAAAACAAGACTAACCTTAGGTCTATATTCCAAAGCAGTCTTGAATTACGGTACAACCATTTAAGTTTGGATAGTGCATTATGCAGAAAAAATGGGGGTGACATTTATTTATTCCATTCCTGAAAATCAAAGCGATAAGCCGACTTCAGATAACCATAACTTTTGTAGCGGTCAAGCTATGATTTGGAAAAAGGGCTTGAAACCAATTTTCATATGGAATCAAAATCTGTAACAGGTAATTTTAACATTGATGGGTTTTCGTAGATCACATCACAAATGTTAAATTAATATTAAATTAATAAATAAACTCAAACATCACATGCACACGGTACTTATAAAATATGTTTATGTTCGTGCTGTCAAATCGATTAATCGCATCCAACATAAAAGTTTGTAATATAGGGCTCAAGGGGACAAGTGGCTTTTCACCAAAATAAACACTAAATGAAATAAAATCAGTGGTGATCGATAGTGGATAATAATATATAATGTATAATGTATTGTGGTAACAAGGTTGCTATGGAAACAAATGAGCGCAGCACACAAAAAACTGAGATAATAATTCAAAATGTGTAGTTTATATTTATAACATATGATACAGTTTAGCAACACCACAGGACCCAAGAGTGCGATCTTCCTGAATACCATAATTATTGAAAAGTTCAATAAACAAGTAGTTAAAATCAAGTCGTTTTTAGATGCAATATTGATTGTTTTTGTTCTATTTCAGCAGTGAAAATAGTTCCAAACAAAGATCAGAGCTCACAGCAATATTTCATTACAGAATGATTCAGCGTTTTAAACGAATTGGTTGAGTCAACGATTCAATGACGCATTCATAAAGAAATGCTGCTGAATTCGGAACCGCATACTACTGTACTACTACTCTAACTACTTTTCTACCAAATCTTTCCATGGCAGAAATAATAAGAGTAGTATGCGGTTCTGAATTCATCATGCCTCATTCTTTGAATCAGTCATTTGAATGAAAGACGGCCACTTGCCGCCACTTACCGGCAGTTTAGTTTCATGTATAATTTTTTTATTTAAGAATTTAACATTAAAGATAAAGCATACATTTAATAAGAAAAAAAATACCCTTCATAAAGGTAAAAAAATGCCCTTGGGCTAAATATCACAAATATTCAGATTTAAATATGTCAAACCAGATAGTAAACTGATGAGACTATTGCTTATATATACACATATATAAATATACACACATACACACTGTATATACACACTTTTATGTTAGATGCGATTAATCACGATTAATCGATTTGGCAGCTTTAGTATATGTAGGCTAGGGCTGTGCGATATTGAAGAAAAATGCGATATCCTTGTTAAATAATGCGATATTCGATATGCGATACGATATTGCTTTAAGTGTGTAAAATCTATTTCTTTCCCCAACTGATATCTTTCACTTAAAGCATAACCGACTGTGTTTACATGAATACTCATCAATACAGCCATTTTGACATAACTGTGTGTGTGTATTTGACAGTTCGAGTGTGTTACAAGACAAGAAAAAAAGAACGGCTTGTGCACACGTTTCGGTGTGTGTGTCAGACAGCATGAGACTGCAATGAGTTGTTTTTTGCAAGTTGTTGCGTTTAATAACTCTTTTTGACGTCAAGCAAATCACATAAGTAACAGTCGTGTGCTCAGTCTATTCTCTGCTATATGCGTCAACCTAAAACATACACTTTTCACAATGTTGAAGTAGCCTATTAAAATCATTCAGATATTGCGTGCCCTTACGATATGCATATTGCGATATGTACATTTGCGATATTTCGATAATTTTGATGCATTGCGCAGTCCTAATGTAGGCCTAGATATTAATAGCCAAACCTTAAAAAAATTCTAAATAAAGCATTATGTGGGCACTTGATTTAAACCTTTAGCTGTCATTTAAAACATGTCACTTAGATATTGGAGTGAAGTTTCATTTGTGTAAGACTGGCATTAATGTACAAAACCTTATATTTTCCAGTACATGAAGTCAACCATTGTTTATAAATTCTATGATCTTGCATGAAAAGTATTAAAGTCACAGAAAACAGAAATATTTTTTGTAAATATATATATTATTTTTTTCTATTATACATCTACTAACACAACTCATAATACATGGTCACAAATGATTTGGGTATTTGCGTACAATTTTTTAAAAACGTCTTTAGCAAAATAATAATAATGATTAAACCAAACTCATATCTTGCATAAAAATATTTCCATTCGGTTTATTGTGTCATGGCACGTAGTGTTGACAAATTTCTTCTCTGAATATTGCTATTAATCAAAAATCATCAAGTACAAGTACAGTGTTAAGTACACATTCATTAACAACATGTATTCTTATTTCTGTGCCATAGTTATTATATTGATTAATAATAGATAGTTAGCTAATCTGTGTGCTTTGTATATGTGCATTTCTGAAATGCATAACATGTACAAATCAATTTAAATTGTAATGTAGATGCATTTTCTGTGAAGCTGCTTTGAAACGATCTGTATCGTGAAAAGCGCTATACAAATAAATTTGAATTGAATTGAATTTGAATTGTACTGTGCAAAAATGATGTGTACATATTATATTTATATACATATATATGAATACTCTTAACAAAATGTCAAAATTATGACAGCATTTTATTTAAGCCTTTAGCATTTGAGACTGAGATGGAGTAAAGCTTTGTGTCAGACTGACATTAACGTACAAAACATTTTCAAGACTTGCATTTGACAGCTTCTTTTAACTTAAGTTGTTAACACAATATTCAAATAGTGACTTAAATTCATGTCTGTTTGTCTCACAATGCAACAGTATGACTTCAAATGGCTTGTAAAATAGTGCACGAGTCATATGGACGACTGTTATGATACTTAATGGTAATTTTGAGTCGTTTTGTACGCTTGACATCTCCAGTCACCATTCATTGACATTGCATGGAAAACACCGACTTGAAAATTTCAGCTTTTGCATTGCACAGAAAAAGAAAGTCGTATGGGTTTGCATGGGGATGAGAGAAATGATGGTAGGACGTTCATATTTGTGTGAACTTCTCCTTCAATGGACAGAAATCTACCCTGTGTTGAGCTGTAAACATGCACACAGCTGATCATAAACACACACCTGCGTTGACGGTCTCCTGTAGCTTCAGAGGACTCCTCAGCACGTAAACCATCGTTAAGACCATGGCGAACCAAAGCGCACATATGTACGTCCACGACCAGCACAGCCACGATTTTAATTTCTCCGTGAAACCGGGTGATTGAGGATTACTGCCACTGCTGTCCGCCATCTTTCACCGACGAGCCGTAAACATTAGAATTGTGGGATACTGGAGGAGAGCGTGCTGTACTGAAGCTCTCCACCAGAGGGAGCAGCTCCTGTTTATTTATACACACGAGTTCTGATAAGATGGGTATAGCTTACTACTTTTTTTTTTTTTAAGTGAATAGTGAAATGGGATATGTTCAGAATAGCATGTACTACTTTTACCCCTGGTTTCACAGACAAGGCTTAAACCTAGTCCCAGATTAAAACGCATGTTTTAACTGAAAGCAACTTGCACTGATATATCTTTAATATATATCAGTGCCATTGTTTTGTCTCAAAATGCACACCAGTTATGTCTTTAAAAGCTACTTAAATGTCCTAATTAAACTAAGACCTAATCCTGGCTTAATCTAAGCCCTGTCTGTGATACCAGGCCTTAGTATTTTAGCAGTATATAGTATGCATACTATGCACAATACTCTCAAAACAATGCCCACATTTTTATTTTTAAGCTACAAGTTTCTGTTGTAAGCCCAATTATTAGATTCAAATTCAATATTTGGCATACTTGAATGACATAATACCCAATAAAGGTTGAATAAATGCTCAATTCTGAGGGAAACCAACCATTAGTTAATTCAAATAAAATTATATTGGGCAGTTTTCAAATGTTCTGTATGAACACTCACAGAAGACTAACATTTGCCAAAACATAATATGACGTACTTATTGTTGCATAATCTTTCACTTGTTTTTAAATTCCTTTTTATAGCCAGAATCAATCAAACATTTGAGCATTTTTAACAGCAGGGTGTGTAGAAATGCACCAATGAAAATATGCATCAAGTTATTATAATCTGATATATGATTTATATATAATGTGTAAACAAAATAGAAAATAAAACCTAGTCATTTTCTTATCAATTATGATGAATAGCAAAACTGAGTCAAACTGAGCCGATTCAGTGCCAAATTTCAGAATTCATGATGCATTACGATACAAAGAATCAGAGAAACGTATAACTCTCATTTTAAGTAAAAGTAATATTATACTGTATATGTGACATTAAAATGCTGTTACCATATATTATAAAACAAAATAATGAAGTCAGTTTGGTGCAAATCATTTATTCCTCTGGGATCATATTTGTTCTTACATTTTGTAAAAAATAGTTAGCAATAAAAGCTAGGGAAGGAGGCTGAAGTGAGGGGTAACAAATATTTTGTGTAATGCATACAGTATATATACCATTCTTAGACACCAGAGTACGACGATGGGACCATTTCCACACAGAACAGTAACCTGAAACGACTTACTGTACAAATACAATGCTCACTTTGGCACAACCCGCTCTGTGATCAATTGACAGCACATTCAAATGATGGCACCTGACGACAATGCTTTAAAAAGACCAATTATTATGTGATGCGTAACTGGTGTGAAGACATTCATTATAACCAGCCAGGGCTACATATGGTTAAATGAAATCTAATGGCTAAACATGACGCAAAACTTTGGAGTGTCGACTTGCTAAAAAAAGGAAACGAAATGGACTCAATTGATCATATGGGCAAAGTGCAAAACGTTCAGTGTGTGTCAAGCATTGGGAGAGTTGATCTTGGGGGCGGCATAAGTGATATTTATGTGGGGGGGATTTGTGGCGCTGTACACTGGTGTCATGGGAGGTATTTGTTCAACAGCAAAAACTTTTGCTAAACCCATTAAAACAAGCTTGCAGCCCTCCTAACAATACAGAAAAGGAGGCAGTCTCTTCAGCTGAGGTCAAACCGTGGCTTCTGGAAAACAAAAACAAAAAAACAAAAAGGACAGACACATTTTTAGCACGCTTCTCGAAGGACCTTCTCGCCTTGGCCCTGCCCTTGATTCAGGTATAGGTTCAGGTTTAGATGTGGGCCCCTCGTAGCTTGTCTCTTTGCTTGTAACGCGAGCAGGAGCGGAGGCATGCCGTGTGTCTAAGCGTTTTGCATCTCTTTGCCGATCTTGTAGCTGAGGATCTTGTTCCAGTCGATCTTGGTACGGGTGACGGGAAGCTGCCGACGTAAGGCCTTGAAGGTGGTGTCAGACATGGTCTGGTAGTTCTCACTGATGGCCGTCTGGAAAGCAAACGGCAGGGGAAATCTCACTTCGCACATTATAGATATGATCAGGTGCTATTTAAGATTTCATTTCTTCAAGAGTAACATTCAATGACAGTGCTGTAAAATAATGACTATCCAATCAAAATCAACTGGAAAACAAACCTGATATTCATTCTCAGCATTTTCAATGATTTTGACAAATTCCTTGGCAGTCTGCACCTCGTTCTGTTGAGATATAAGAGCAAAAAAGATCATTAAATAACCATAAAAAACAAAAGCACCAAATCAGCTCACTTAATTCCTAATGGGAAGTTTTTTTTAATGCCATTTTATTTTGTAATCATGGTTATATTTCATATTGGTTTCGTTCAAAATGAAGTGGATTTGCTGGGCAATTTCATATTTCTTCAAATATGAAAGGACACCGAAAGGAAGCACGTGGTGCTAGTACAACAAAATAAAAAGCAAAAGGAAGAACATCAGGTGTTAAACTATTATTCTAATATATTCTGGCAAGCCAAACTGTACATCCAACATTTCCAATTAAAATGTATAAGAATTAGGGTTGGGAATCGTGAGAAATTTTCCGGTTCCGGTTCCGCCTAACGATTCCGGTTCCGATTCCGGTTCCATTAAAATTATTAAACAAATAGTGGTAAAGGAAAAAGGCACAATACGCAACTCAAACAATCCATTTTGTGTTTATTACTTGCTCTAAAATTTATTTACAGGTTGGCAATGTCAAAAAAGTCCTGTACTGTACATATATTACAGTATTAATTAAGCCATTCTTGCAACACATTGTTTTTCAAATGAACACCTGAAATTGTCTTATTACATTTTATCTCTGTCTCTGAATAAAACCAAGTTATAAATTATATTTATTAGTTATATTTATTAATTAGTTGTATATTAATTTAATAGTAATTCAGTTATTCAGTGAACTTGTAAATAATAAATTGCAATTCAGCATTACAAAGGTAATTGTGCCTAAACGCTTACCTAAACCATGGTGACTCAACGGTTGACAAATAAATAAATATATATATAAATCACTATAGCCTTTCTCTATAAATCTGGTATAAGCCCTGAGGCACTCTGTGCTGTAGCAAATGTTTTGTCAAATTGCTAGTGCAGCCTCTTTTGCATGTTATTAACTTTTCACGTGTTACATTTTGCTTCATTATCATTCATTCTTTTGAAATGAATCCATACTTGTGACTTTCTCTTCGCCATGCTGGTGGTCAACGAGAAAATATCTGACGCAAAACCGTGAATGTGTAGCGCGAGGACTTTCAGTGCTGAACTGCGTTGCACTCCTGGAAGCGGCAGGCAACGTAATTAATATTCATGATGAGGTGAGCCAGGGTTGCCAGGTTTTCACAACAAAACCCGCACAATTGCACAATCGCTTCAACCCGCGGACATGAAACACAGCCCGCGGCAACAGTGGAAAACGGGAAAGCGGGAAAACCACGGACTTGGCAACACTGGCTGTCACTCGCTATGAAAGGATACGCTTCCAGCGCTTCGCACACACATTGCACCAGAACCGTTTTCGGAACCGAAACTTAGGAATTTCGCGCGGTTCTGGTATTTTTCAAAAATCAGTTTCGGTTCTGCATAAGAACCGGTTCTCCGTTCCCAACCCTAATAAGAATTAATACCACTTATCTTAAGCAAAGATTCTTTAACAGATGCTTATTCCATTTATACAGGCGTAAACAAAACCCCAATTGCGGTGGCGTTAATATATACCACTAGGGGTGTCACGATACACTTGGCTCACAAGAACGAGACGAGATTTTAACACAATTTTTAACCTCTTAACTGTCACCGTCCCGCTGGTGGGACACCTGGCACTCTTTTTTTGATCGCCTTTTTTTCGTATCATATAGTAATTATCATAAATTAGGTATCATTCGAAAGCTTACGAACTCAAAATTCATCCTGTGAAAAACGTTTTGAAATTGGACGTTGCATTACCATGGAAATGGTACTTTAAATTCTTCTAGCGGGCTCCTCCCCCTAGTGGGCGGTGTCATGTTTCATATTACAACATTTATTTTACCTACTTTATAATCAAAATCTTTTCTAATCTTGACAAAACACATATCGTGGGAAAGGTCTGAGTCTCAAGGTTCCATATTTGGTGACCCTTTTGTGATGGAAGTGACATTTGGACAGAAATTTACAGGAAAATGCATCAAAAAAACAATAAATGGAATTTCAATGACACTAGGTGGCTATTTTTGGTATAGCGCCTAAACAAAATCTCATGGGAACTTAAATTTTTCTGATATCAACTTCAAATTTGGAACACAACTTGGTTAGAAATATGGCTTTGATTTTATAGTAATGTTAGATTAAAACATGTTTGTAAAATATATATTTTATATAATATAAAAATATTTAGTTAAAAAGTTATTTACAGTAAATTTAGACTTCCATAATTTTTGAATTCCATCATTTT
Organism: Gobio gobio; assembly: GCF_949357685.1. NCBI lineage: Eukaryota > Metazoa > Chordata > Actinopteri > Cypriniformes > Gobionidae > Gobio > Gobio gobio. The sequence continues at coordinate 8,517,670 of NC_137110.1, read as the reverse complement.
TTAATTGCATTTACTTCAGTTATAATCTGCAGAGTGTCTGCTTTAAAACAAGATCAAACTTAGGTCTATATTCCAAAACATTCTGGAATTACAGCTTTAAGTTTGGATAGTGCATTTTCATGTGTATTCTCAAAAAGGGGGGTGACAGTAAGAAACCTTCAAATGACGAAACTGAAAGTCACAAAATGCAAAACAATGTAGGTTTTAACTAATGACTCTGTCCTCTGAGCGGTACGGTTCAGTACAGTTCAGTACGCTACGCAATTTTTGCCGTTTCCATTGTCAGAATTTGTGAATGGTACCCTAATTTCGAACCGTACCATACCACTTTTTGGCACCCTTCTGTTGGGGTACCTAGCACAGTAGTTCGGTACTAAAGGGTGGAGCTAGACTCACTGCAGAACGTTGATTGGTTGACTGAGAATCGTCACTTGCGTGTGGTGCTTTTTCGACTGTGTTTTTCTTTGTAGCCTTGGCTCAAACAAAGTGTGTCTTCTTGTGACAACAGCAACATGCCAAGAAGCAAGAACAAGATCTGCTGTATGTCGTGCATTGTTGTTTACTGTGCAGCTTTCTTCTTTGTGCGAGAATGACGTTGATCGCTACACCACACCCATCATAAGCACAAGCGCAAACCGGATCAGGGTTTACGGTCTCGAATCGTACTGTACTGAACCGTACTGCTTGGTGGAAACAAGCCATAATCTAGTGCTGTCACTAATGATTATGTTGGCAATTGGCCCATTATTTTGATGATTAATCGAGTAATCTGATCATTTTTGTGGTAATATAAATAGACCTAAGTGAACAATAGCCTTAAAATACATATTTCATTACAATGAAGCATTCATAATTAGTCCAAAGGCAAGCAATCATATGATTTTATTGAACACTGTTAAAATACATAAATGTAATGTACATAAACAATCATCTTATGAACATTACATATAACAAATGCCTGCAGAAGGCGCCAACTGCCTGGTGATTGTTGTTGTTACACTTTACGGCATGATCAAATCCTTGTTTATTATTGGCCAAACGACATTTAATTCAAATGTCCACTTAATCTTTAATATTTGGCCACTTCTTTGCGATAGAAATGCTACAGCCACTGTAATCTTTTGAACAATGTGGACATCAAAACATGCAAACTCAGAGCGAGGTTTTAAACTTATTTTTGAAATTGCGATGAACTCCATTTTGCATATTTAGAAACATATTGATGTGTTGTGTTACGTCTGTGTTGGCGTAGGTTTATAAATGATTACGTCATAAATCTGGTGAAATGACGCATGCCGCATTCCCAGATGAACGTTATTAGCCAAGAAAGAGTTTGTCTGACTTGTGCATTTCCAAATGAACGCTATTGAAAACCCAAACAAACAGTAAGGTTTTGCCACAAACTCAACTCCGTCATGCTGATAACGCGAGACAGCTTTTCACCTCGATGCTCGAGATCTCGTTGTCACACCCCTATACACTATTGTTCAAAAGTTTGGAGTAGGTAAGATTTTTATGTTTTTGAAGGAAGTCTCTTCTGCTCACCAAAGATGCATTTATTTAATCAAAAGTACAGTAAAAACTGTATTAGTGCGACAAAGTTACAATTTAAAATTACTCTTTTCTATTTGAATATATTTTGAAAATTCAGCGATTTCAAAGATGTATTTTCAGCATCATTACTCCAGTCTTCAGTGTCACATGATCCTTCCAAAACACATTTTAATATGCTGATTTGCTGCTCAAGAAACATTCCTTATTATTATCAATGTTGAAAAAAGTTTTGCAGCTTGGTATTTTTGTAACCGTGATACAAACGGAAAGTTAAGAAGAACAGCATTTTTTTTATTAATTTAATGCATCCTTGCTGAATAATAGTATTCATTTTTATTTTATATGTACTGATCCCAAACTTGAATACATTTTAACAGCAACAGAGCTAACACTGCAAATCTAAGAACTCAACAACAAAGCTCAGAGAACAAACAATATTAGCAGATGTAGTAAAAAGACTTATCCATCAATACAGCACCACACCCATTGTCATTAGAAATGTCATATTTAGGTTAGCTGGCTGTTTCTTTATCAGGCAGGTTGTTTGTGTTGTACTGACTCATTAACAGGAAGTCTTGGGTTCAAGGACTCACACAAAAACCCAAGCAGCTCAGGTTCAAATAACTTACGGAGATGATCAGAGACTCTTGCACATCCTTGTGGCTGACCAGCTGCACGTTGCCATCCTCATAATAATGAACCTGGATCTTCAGCACTCCCACCACCTGAGCAGTGGCCTGAGAAATGGTGAACTTCCATTCCGATCGGCAGCGCCCATTCCTGTATGCAGAGAAATGGAGGAAGTTCAACGTAATTAGTCTTGCGGACAAGAAGAACAAGACTGATGGCATTTCTATGCAATGCTGCATCATTGTTCACACAGGATTATTACTATACTAAAGACCATTCACTATTTACTTCCTAAAAATCCATGTTATGGATATGACATCTCAAAGAAAGATGCTCTTTTGTGCCGTTAAGCCGTGTGTTGTGCTGTCTGTATGTGTGAAAGAGCAAAGCTAGCTTGTCAGTACAGTGTGTAGGCGACCTTTGCCGTCTAGTGCACCTGTTCTCCATTCAAAAGACACATAATTGTCTCTAAATACAATACGGTCATGATCTGTGTGGGGCAGAGCTCATTCCACACATCTAAAAGATCATATATCATAATAGGAACAAAGCCGGTATCTGCATCAGGCATACAGCCTCATTCAAAGCAAAGAGTGAACAACTATTATGATTTTTGAAACTCGTTATGGGTCATTCGCATAGCAAGCGTTTGTGCTTTTTGAAAATCTAGTTTTTAAATGTTGTTTATATGTCTATGTGGTGTCTTTAATATGCTTTAAGACAAACCATGTGCAAATTCATAAGTCAACACTATTGCTGAGTATTTTCTCCTTAAAACTGCAGTGAAAAGAGACGTCACAAACTATCTTGTAACCAATCGCGTCAACTTGTGGGCGGGCTTTAGCATATCATTAACTGTGCTGTGAAGCAGGGGAGTCTCAAGAGAAGCATAAGCAAAAGAATAATCATATTAATTACTGTTATGTGTCTGACGTTGTAGGAAGTGATACATGAAACGCATTACCATTTTGATACATCGACTACAAGTTGATCTCAAGTTGAAGCTGAGTGGATCTTTGAGCTGGTGCGAGTGAGTGGAGGCGGGGCTAATTTGCATATTCATGAATCCTCATATATTAAACGAAGCAAGGGTGTTGAGTTACATTCAAGCTATTTTAAGGCATGAATAAAAAAAATTCACAGGATTTTTTTTTTAAATATGTCATTTTGGTGATCAAAGATGAGTTTTAAGGGATAAAATGATTGACTACAGTGGGTCTTTAAAATGCACACGAGACGGCGGTTCTTAAACTTTTAATTTGAGCGCCATTTTCAGAACGCTGTGCACGAGATGTTGCAAAAGACACGAGACATGAGTGAAACGGTCAAACATGTTCATCTAGCTTGTTTACATAGAAAAACAATGCAGAAATAAAGCAGTGGAATGGAAAAACGCATTCTGTGCGAATCGGCCCTTACAGCGCCAATCAAAAGTCTGGACACACCTATTCATTCTTCATTATTACTATTTTCCAGTTTAGTACAATAGGCTTTCCCTCAACTAATTTGACCGGGTGCATCCTGGGAAATTCATACATAAGCCCTATTCAAAATGTAATTGTTTTAATGGGAATGCAAGGTATTTTCATGCAAGGTTAGTCTGCTATTTTATTGCCGTCAGAACCAAGAATGTCGATTAATAAAAACGCAACATGAAATATTACTCCTAGAAGTATGCATACTTTCTTTGCAGAGTTGAATATTTCTGGATTGGAACTCCAGTTGTCAGATGACATGCGCGAGAATATGACGTAGCGCCAGCGTTCGGGAATCCATGAAATGCACACTCTAACCCCATTTTGAGAACTACGCCGAGACATAAAGCACGATCAATGTAGAATTCAACAGCTTAGACACGCGCGTCTTCCTCTGCTTGTAAACAAAATCGCTTCTGGGTCATGTGTCTGAACGCCGGATCTGCGTCATATTCTCGCGCATGCGTCGTGGAGGCACACACGGAAGACAAGAACAAGTTGGATAAAGGTGTTATTTAGATTTATTTTTGCGCACAAAAACTATTGTCGTCGCATCGTAAAATTATTGTAGAGTCACTGTGGTGAGATGAACTTTGTAACAACGTTTTAAGTGCCTTTTATGGGTCTTGGGAGTGTAAATGTACTGAATGCCAATGGAGGCCTGTCTGAAGCCTTTCTCAGCCATCAGCTTTCAACAAAAATATCTTCATTTGTGTTCCGAATATGAACGGAGGTCTTACGGGTGTCGAACGACATGAGGGTGAGTAATTAATGACAATTTTCATTTTTGGGTGAACTAACCCTTTAATTGTCATTTGTGTGTGAGAACTAAACCTTTAAAGCTCAAAACAGGATAAAGGATAAAGAAATTACCAGAAATTTTTGGGCTGAAACTGATGACCCTCGATACAGGCAATGATGGTTTGCTGTCCATCAATGGTTTTCCCATAAACCTAAAGACAGCAATAAAAGAAATGAGCAAACGTGTGGCATAAACCACACTCTCACAAGCTGCTTTATTAAATGAGCTATTCCATTAACATAACCTAAGATGAGATCTAGTGAACTCACAGTGCAGACTCCAGTGGGGTAATGGTCTTTGACATACGCCCTCAGAGCTTCGTCACAAGCATCCCTCCACGGCCTGAGGGCGGCCTCGCCCTCGTAAGACTGCGGGTCACACGCCTCTTTCCTCAGGTGGTCAAACTTGAACGACTGTTTCTTACGAGGGTCAAAGAATCGGCCGTGGCCAAGGTCTCCATGCTCTGTGATCAAAACCTGCAGTTTGGAAGCAGTTTAAATACAATTTAATACAATATGCATGCAGTTTAAAATACACATTTCCTGCTGTAAATTTGAAGGGTTAGCTCACCCAAAAATGAACATTCTGTAATTAATTCCTCGTCCTCATATCATTGCAAACCCATGAGACTTTCAGAAGATTAAATTACATTTTTAATGAAATCTGAGAGCATTCTATCCCCCCAATGACAGCTACACAACTACCACTTTCAAGCCCAAGAAAGGTAGTAAAGACATCATAAAAGTAATCCATGTGAATCCAGGGGTTTAACCACAATTTTATGAAGTGATGCAAGTGCTTTGTTTGTGCAAAAACAGACTATTTACCACTTTATACTAATCTGCAATGGGCGTTCATGAGAACACCACGTCCTCTAGAAAACAATTGTAGAAGTAGTTTGAAGCCAGATGTATTTTGAAGGCCTCATAGACTACATGACTGCGAGAATGGGATTTTAGCTGAAGTTGCATGCAGTTGGCATCTTCACTTATACTTAGTTGCTCTTTAGGTTCACTTGGCCTTCAACGTGTTCTCTTGATAAAAATAATTAGGCAAAAACCCTGAATAATCACTTCGTGGGACAATCAAAATATGTTTTTGACTAGTTGCCAGTCGTCCACCCTTACAAAGAGAACAGGCTAGCCAATTAATGAAGCAACTGTGGTGAGTGTTGGAGAGATTCCTGGAAGAGAAAAGGGAGGAGAGCACCTGCAAATGAGATCATTGAATGGTCAGATGTCCTGTAGGCATCTCGTCTTTGTTGTTATTTCTCTTGAGCGTTACTTTTGTAAGATTGAGACTTTTCTTCACGACGCGTTGACGCAAGAGCAGACGTTGTAGCCTGAACACGCATCAGAGATTTCAGATTTCATTATATGATCTTCATTTGTGTTCAGAAGATGAACTAAAGTCTTTCGGGTTTGGAACGACATGAGGTGAGGAATTAATGACAGAATTTTCATTTTTGGGTGAACTTAACCCTTTAAGGTTTTTGACTAGCAGCACATTAAAATTTAAACGGGATACACTGAAGAAGGCCTGAGAGCCGAAACTTTGGTGTACTTTTCCGCTTGTGTAAAATAAAAATAAAAAAAACACAGAATTCTAAGTGTGAATCACAGTTGAAGTCAAAATACCACTAGTTGTTTTTGTTATCAACCGAAAATTGCATTCACAACCCATTTAACACCACTATGCAAAAAAAAAAAAGCAGCAGGACCTGATTTTATTCACTGATATACTGGATAGTAAAACTCCATACTTTATTAGACTTAAATGTGAGTTTGCTAAAACAATGGCTAAAATATTTGGCTATTGCTTAACATTAGGATGGGTGAAGTAATTTAATGCACATTTTTAACAAGCAGTTTCCAAAGACAAACATTGTGGTGAATCGTGCAAAAAATTACCAGGAGTGTTCGTTAAAGGGATAGTTCACCCAAAAATCCTTTACTCACCCTTATGTCATCCCAGACATACAGTACTGAGCAAGAGTCTTAGGCACGTTCGTTTTTTCACCAAAAGGTTTTAAGCCAGTTATTGATATCTTTTGCTGTAGTGTGTCAGAAGGAAATATCAATTTACAAACATTTCCTTTGCCATTAACTGTAATAATCCAGTGAGATTTGTGTATACAGAAGGAGTCTGACAACAGCCGGTATGATCTGATCTCACCATCATCGAGTCTGTGATTACATGAAAAAACTGAGAACGACTAAATCCAGACAAACTGTGGCAACGTCTCCAAGGCGCTTGAAGAAACCTTCCTGTAAAGCTACAGTACTGTGACAGGCTTTAGGCACTTGTGTAAAAAATGATATAATGCTACCAAAAAATAATGTCATAAATTGATTTTATTTATCAATTAACTTCTAACTAAATAAAATCAATATTTGAGTTTAAAACAGCTTTTGTCCTAGATACACTTGGACATAGTTTTTCAGGTAGCTTAGCAGGAAGGTTTCCTCAAGAATCTTGGAGACAATAGCTATGTTTCCATCCACCTATCTTTATGCGCATTTTGGGATATCGCATCAAAAAATGCTGAATGGAAATGCCAAGATGCACATATATTAAAAAAATGCGCATTAAAAACGTATGCGCTCGTTTGAGTAGGATACATTTTCTATCCAATACGAAAACATGCGCATAAACTGCGATGGAAACACATTTACCGAATAAATTCCTTGATGCGCATAAAGAAAATCATGTGACTTTCGCGATCTAACAGCATAACTGTACTAACCAGCGGAAAAATCTTGTTTGCACAGCATCTGAAATGCTGTTTTGGTCTTTAAGAAGTCTGTTGTCAAAGATGCTCGGTATATTTCCCTCCTAGAACTGTCTTACACGACTGCGTTCCCAAACAGCACATCTGCCTCTGAAAGCATGACAACAAGTTTGTTGAGATGCACAAGTTTCTCTGAGAAGCAAATCATTTATTATATACGAAAATGATTATATATGGTGGCTTCTCCTATGTTTCTTAGTGATTTTTAGCGGTAGTTTATCAGGAAGTGACGATTATGTTCTCTTCGACTCACTGGATGGAAACGGTGCTTTATTCACAAATGTTTAATGCGATATTGCATTTTTGCACATAAATTATATTAGCAACTTTGGATGGAAACATAGCTATTGCCTCAGTTCTTCTGAATTCAGTCGGTCACGTAATCACAGACTCGATAACGGTGAGATCAGATCATACCGGCTGTTGTCAGACTCCTTGTGCATACAAAAATCTCAATGGATTATTACAATTAAATGGTAAAAGGAACGCTTGGAAATGCAAACTGATATTTCCTACTGACAAAATAAATAAATAACTGGCTTAAAACCATTTTTTGGGTGAAAATACTAACGTGCCTAAGACTTTTGCACAGCTTACATTGCATTACTTACTTTCTTCAGATAAACACAAACAAAGATTTTTAGGAAAATAATCCATCTCTATGAATCCATATAATGCCATTAAATAGGTGCTGCTTGGTTGACGCTTGAAAAACCACACAGAGATTGTGACGGCACCACTTCTCACACAAGCTTTATAACACACTTACGTCACAACAAGCTCATGACAGTATGACTGTAGACCAGAAGCAATGATTTATAGTTAAAAAAAAAGTTACAAAATATTAGAATATTTCTAAGAACACACATGTGGCTTCGCTTCAGAAGACATTGATTCATCCGCTGGGATCGTACAGATTCCATCACGATCACTGTGTGTGGTTTTTCAAGAGTCAAACAAGCGGCAGCCTTTCAATGGCATTATATGGGCTTGCAAAGATGCAAGTCTTTCATTTGTGTTTATCTGAAGAAAAAGTCATAATTTGGGGGTGGCATGAGGATGAGCGAATGAGAGAATTTTCATTTTTGGTTGAACCGTCCCTTAAAGAAAGTAAATGGGTCCATTTCACTTCATGTCAACGTTAGATGAACGTTAATCACCTGATCTTCACTTCCATCAAGTTTAGCAGGTGTGAACTGATCCATGTTGTACTGGGCAAAGGCACTGTCACAAACAGAACACAACGTTTAGTATCATATTTAAAACTTACAGTATTAACAGCTAATTTCAGCTCACAAAATGTTATCAAGGACTTTTGATAAAGCCACAGAGATAAATATATCACTTCTCCATTGATATATTCATATTGTGAAGGGGATTCTAAACTGAAAGACACTGGTTGTGCACAACTGGCCCATTGAAGAAAACAGGCTTATGAAAGAGACAGGGAGGATAGTAACATAATATGCATTCATAAAGTTCATATAATACAGGCTACTCACTGAGCCGCCCCTTCCCTGAGCAGATTGTCATTATTGAGCAGTAGCCGCACATCTGAAAACAAAGAAAGGGCAGCATGTGATATCATGTGAACATTATGATGTTAGCGAGTCAAGTTGTGACTTAAATATAGTTATTATAATTCCTCCTGACATACACTACTATTCACAAACTTGGGGTCAGAAAGATACATTTTTTTGGAAAGAAATTAAAACTATTTATTCAGCTAGGATGCAATGATCGAAGTAAAGACATTTATAATGTTATAAAACCTATTTTTAAGACATTGCCCTTTTGAACTTTGTATTCATTAAAGGGTTAGTTCACCCAAAAATGAAAATTCTGTCATTAATTACTCACCCTCATGTCGTTCGACACCCGTAAGACCTCTGTTCATATTCGGAACACAAATGAAGATATTTTAGTTGAAAGCTGATGGCTGAGAAAGGCTTCAGACAGGCCTCCATTGGCATTCAGTACATTAATACTCCCAAGACCCAGAAAAGGCACTTAAAACGTTGTTACAAAGTCCATCTCACCACAGTGACTCTACAATAATTTTACGATGCGACGACAATAGTTTTTTGGCGCAAAAAAAAATCTAAATAACACCTTTATCCAACTTGTTATTGCCTTCTGTGTGTGCCTCCACGACGCATGCGCGAGAATATGACGTAGCGCCGGGGTTCAGGAATCCATGAAATGCACACTTTAGTCCCATTTTGAGAACTACACCGAGACCTAAAGCACGATCAATGTAGAATCCAACAGCTTAGACACGCGCGTCTTCCTCTGCTTGTAAACAAATTGCTTCTGGGTCATGTGTCAGAGCGCCGGATCTGCGTCATATTCTCGCGCATGCGTCGTGGAGGCACACACGGAAGGCAATAACAAGCTGGATAAAGGTGTTATTTAGATTTTTTTTTGCGCACAAAAACTATTGTCGTCGCATCATAAAATGATTGTAGAGTCACTGTGGTGAGATGGACTTTGTAACGACGTTTTAAGTGCCTTTTCTGGGTCTTGGGAGTATTAATGTACTGAATGCCAATGGAGGCCTATCTGAAGCCTTTCTCAGCCATCAGCTTTCAACTAAAATATCTTCATGTGTTCCGAATATGAACGGAGGTCTTACGGGTGTCGAACGACATGAGGGTGAGTAATTAATGACAGAATTTTCATTTTTGGGTGAACTAACCCTTTAAAGAATCCTGAAATACATGCATCAAGGATAAAAAAAAAAAAAGAGGGATGCACCGAAATGAAAATTCTTGGCCGAAGCTGAATAATAATAAAACACATGGCCGAAGGTCGAAGCCGAATACCGAATGCGGTTTTTCGATTTCTTTCCATTTATTTTGCCAATTTTTTCACCATTGCATAAATTACATAGTAAAAATTTGCTTTTTACTATTTTGTCTTGCTTTTTTTTAAAGAAAAATAAATGACAAAACTACACTTTAAAAAGATTTATTTAACACTGAACATTTTTTAGCATTCCAGCAGACATTATACAAACAAAGTACAATATAACTTTTAAAAAAAACATTATTTGGCCTATTATGCCTACAGTTATCATAATCAGCAGTGAGTGTACAGGGAGACATTTAAGATTATTTAGAATTTAAAAAATATTTTTCAAAGAATATTTTTCTATTAATCTATTAGTCTGGCTTTACATTTAATGCGTTACTATTTCACTGTCACTTCCGCAACTTTGCAGCGTGCAATTGGCCATTAATCCTTTTTGCAACATGAAAAACAATAGTTTTATTCAATTGATTATATAGACTGTAGACTCGAAAGCGAGCCTAGACCCCTCCATTTACAATCACTAAACGCTGTCGCTACGTCAGTTCATCGAAGCTGCTAACAATGCACAATAAATATCTTGCTTAAGTTACGTCGATTCGTGTCTACACTTTGTTTGTTTGTTCATGAGACGTTTTGCGAGCCTGTCACCGCTGCAGAAACACGTTGTAAATGGATACATTTGACGTTCTACAGACACAAATATGCACTGGAGCATTTGCCAATATATTATTACAGTATCAACTGAGGGTGCTCTTGCTTGCATTTGAGGGTGCTTAGACAGTGTCTGCAAACGGCCATTTTTGCGTCTATCTCAGACACTTTAATGCTTCCACACTTCCAACATGTTTGCTGCATTTAGAAGCGTGCGCGCCTCTCGCACACGCGCTGGTTACTATATTTGATTGCGTCATCAAAAAAGTCATTGTTCGGTTAAATATATTCAGTCTTTTCAAATAAATTTTTTGCTATTTTTGCCGAACATTCGGTGCATCCCTAAAAAAATATATATTAAGCAGCACAACTGTTTTCAACATAATAATAAGAAATGTTTCTTGAGCAGCAAATCAGCATATTAGAATGATTTCTGAAGAATCATGTGACACTGAAGAATAAATTACATTTTAAATATATTTAAATAGAAAACTTAAATTGTAATATTTCACAATATCTATTTTTACTGTATTTTTGATCAAATAAATGCAATTTCGCTGAGCAAAAGAGATTTTTTTCAAAAACATTCAAAAATCTTAAGCTCTTAAAATGAAGCAAGTATACAATATGCCAGGTGTGTTTATGATATCTGTTCATGATTACCATTGAAGACTTCGTTGAACTCTCCAGGGGGGGCATGGATGACAAAATTTGCAGCGATGCGGACCTGTGGAGAAACAACAGTAAAACTTATGAAGAAAATGTGAGTGCTGCTTGCAAGTGTTTATTCAAACCCTAAGCTTCCAGAAAACCTAAAACAATAAAAATACCTGAGAAAAACGGTCACTTTCAAGAATGTGTGGGTTGTTATGCATACACAAACATTTCCATAGACTCTTGGAGCCTCACACAACCTAAACAACACGTATCAGCTAAAAGAGGCTGGTATCTTTGCACTTCCTTTGTAAACAGTCAAATGGTGCCTTAGTAACTAGGGGTGTAACGGTTCAAATTACTCACGCTTTGGTTTTTATTATGGTTTCGGGGTCACAGTTCTTGGGTCGTGCTGTGTTCAGGGGAAAAAGGACTACTTTCTAGGGCTGTGTATCACCAACAATGTCACGATACGATACGCATCACAATACTAAAGTCACGATACATATCACGATATGGATCAATTTGGAATTTCTTTTGAGTAGAGTTTAGTAACAGTTAATATCTGTTTATTGAATAACCAGTGTTATAACAAAAAATGATTTTGTTTTTGTTATTCAAAAACAATGAGTTAATTGAATTAAATAAATTGTCACAAAAAAACCCTTGGAATGGCTCGATTCAATATCGTTTTTTTTGGATACATATCAGGTACACACATCTCTCAACTAATGCTGTAAACTATGGGAGTCAGTTGTAGCCTACTATAATAGCCTACTGAAGGTCAAAAATTAACTGATTTGTACAAATACTTAAATTACACTCTATGTTTTTTAAATTAAATAATAAAGTTATAATATTAGCTTTAGAAGTTACATAATCATATTTCTACTCCTTTTCGTTTTTGAAATTTAAATTTAAATGGTGGCTGTCATAAGAAGTTGCCAGATTAATTCAAACATGCATGAAATATATTAAAAACATAAAACAATTATAATGAATATGTCATATGGTGCATATATTTAGCAAAATGCTCCTCTCTATAGTCAATTTTTCTAGCTCACTAATTAATTTATGGACACTGGATATAGATTTTCTGAGATAAATATGACATTGTTTACAAGCTAATTTACTGATGTCTTTCCGCTTTGAAACACTGATTGAGCGATCACATGAGACATGATATGGATTTCGGTAAGTTGTACTCTATCTCTTAACAGACTTTCAGATGCACATTCATGTTTATTTCGGGCTGTAACTGGTATTAGGCGGAGGAGAAGATCAGTACACGTGCCCAGAGCGATCTCGCGCCTAAACTATAGATTTCGGAATAAAATTGACGTACTTTTTTAAATCTGAGACTTTGTTTCATATCAATAGTAAAAAAAGCACAAAGATTTAATGGATGGGAGGTGCGCTGCAAAAACTGTAACAACTTTAAAATCCTCTTATCCATTTTGAATGTCTTGCACTGCTCGCGTTGTTAAAATTGGCACCACTTGACTCAGTGATAATTGGTTACATTCAAAAGCACACAATATCAATACGCGCATCGCCAGGAGTTCATGACGATGTATCGTTGTATCGATATTTTGAGCACAGCCCTACTACTGTCTAATAAAAATTAAGAAAATAAGAACAAATAATTAAGCAACAGCACAAATAAATACTTTAAAGCAAAGATACAAATAAAATAAACAGTGTTTTTAAGGTTTTTCTGGTCTCTAACAGTAGTTTTCAGATATAGAAATTGAATGTAAAACATTGCATATAATCTTCACTGTATAAATTAAATAAAGATTAATCATTAAAGTTACAAAAGCTATTCAGTCAAGAGCAGTGAGTGATTTCCTTGTCTTTTGTTGTTTGAATTGAAACATTAAAAACACAGACAGCAGGAATATAAGGCTGCTGTCACTTTAAGACATAATGCACGGATCCAGTACACTGATACTGTACACTAGAGCTGCAACTAACAATTATTTTTTCTGTCGACTAATCTAACGATTATTTTTTCGATTAGTCGACTAATCTAGCGATTACTTTTCCGGATTAATCTTATGATTCTTTTTTACTGATTATTGTATTTCAAAGAGGGTAGTGAATTTGTATATTATTTTAACATGAAATCAATGAATGATGACAATATTAATTGTATTTAAGGATGGGTAGTGTACATAGTATGCCATTTTATAATGAAATATATGAACACAAGAAGCTTTTTAAACATAATATATAATGATACTATTCATCATAAAATGTATACAGAGTAGGCCTAATTAGGAAAAGTTGTTTACTATAGTAGTTGAGTATGATTTACTTATGGATGTGTCAATAGTAAACGAAAATGCACTTGTATTTATCTGCAAAAGGTTCACATACAGGAGCTTTCAGCATAGTTTTAATATAGTATAACTAGTCGTCTATTTTGAAGATACATGTGCATAAACAACGACAAAAGCTGCCAGAAGTTTTTGCCCAAACTTCAAAGACACATTTAAATGATTAAAGCTAGAGGCATATCTTAACTTTAATGTTACTTTAATCATGCAAACTACCTATATACAGCATGTTATTATGCATATGTGTTTGGGACAGAGGGGAACCAGGTCGCATTAACAGGAGATATATGCAGCCCATAATAAATAAAAGCACGAGATGTACTGGGGTCGGAGAAGAACCCCGGAAAATGTGACCGTCTGTTGCAATACACGTGCCACGGTTCAGCTGCGCGAGAGAACCATGGAGAGAACACTGGCAGCAGGGTTGCCAGGTTTTCACAACAAAACCCACCCATTCGTTACTCAAAACTAGCCCAAAACAAGCCCAATCGCGTTTCGGGGAGGTTCTCTGGTAAACATCGCGTTCGGGGGGTTAAATATAGCCGCGTTTCCACCGCAGGAACTTTACCCCGGAACCAGGAACTTTGGGGGGGAACTCGGTGTGTTTCGACCGCAGGAACCAGGGTCTAAATGAAGTTCCGGGTAAATATTTCCCCCTCCAAACGGCCCTGCTTGCGAGGTGGGACTTTTCAAAAGTTCCCGAACTTTCGGGGGTGGGACTTGGGCGCTGAACATGCTGATTGGTTGAGCTCTCGCCGCTATTTTTTTTTCCATCGCCATATTTACAAGTCTTTTGCGAGGTGGGTTCAGTGGGTTTTGCGTTCAGTAAATATTTTTTTTGCAACAATGGAGTTCAACAAAAAATTCGATCGATGGACCGACGACGAGGTTCAGGCTTTATTGAGCATATATGCGGAGGAGGACATCCAGCGGGAACTGGAAACGGCGACCCGCAATGAAAAGGTATAACTGAAGATATCGACTCGGTTCCAGTCACACTGGAAAACAGTGCAGAGAGAAGTTGAAGAAATTAGACAAGATTACAAGAAATTAAAGGATCATAACAACCGGAGCGGTTCCGACCGGCATATCAACAAGTGGTATGACCGCCTGGACGCGTTGCTGGGACACAGACCGTCCTTTTCTGGCGCAGCGGTAACGAAAGACTCGGCTAGTGCGTTGTTGGAAACCATCCAGGAATCCGAGTGGGTTGAAGGTAAGTTAAATATATCATCTTGGTATCATCTATTAAACTCGTTGCAGTGTTTAAACACGTTGCAGTAACTTTTTTCAACGTGCTTTTCCAGACGTAACGAGTGGCCCTGATGAATCGCAGGCAACGGAGACCAGCGTGTTTTCCCCCGCGGTCACCAGTACGTTATAAAGCTGACAAAAATGTGTATATATTTAAAAACTGATGTGTAATCCTTAATGGTTTTGTTGTTTTTAATTGTAAACTTAAATTGCCCATGATAAAAATTGCACACTGGGCATTGTTCAAGCTGGGCAAACAATTGTTCATTATTTGTAGTGAAAACACAAAAAATTGATGGTTTCTATTGTTTCATGGTTGCCTTGTGTATTAATTTCCATGTGTTTCTGTGCAATTTTTCTACTTAGAGAAAAGGAAAAGGGACTGTGACTTTCTTGATGCACTGAGGGACATGGAGGATGCTAACCCTGCAGCATGGACAAGAACTGACAATATATGCAGCTGTTACTGGATAGCCAGGCCGAGGAGAGATGAGGAGGCAAGAGTTGGCATTCCACCAGTCAGAAGCGGAAGAAAGCAGAGGGACTTTCAGACCGGGTTTCTGTCTGTTCTTGGACAGTTTGTCCAGTTGTTCAAGAAGTAGCCACAATGACCAGCCGCTTGAATGAAGCATTTGCACTACCACATTTGTACTTTATATATTGTACGTGTTGGCACAGCTCTTGGACAGGTTACTGAAAAATACACTTTTTTTATATTGTTGTTTTCACATTTTATATTTTCATTTTATTGTTCTAGTAATTTATTTGTCTTTGCACACTTTTATTTTAATTTTGTAAGAACTAATCTGTCTAAAATAAAGTAAAATGTGTAAAATGTCACTGTGTCTTTAATTTCCACATTCTAACTATATAACCACATTCTAATTGTATTCATATAGTGTAGGAAGCAAATAAAAGGGCTGCTGCTCGCAAGTCTTTCTGAATATGCACATAAACATATCTAGAAAACCCAAATATTATATTTTTAAATGTATAACTATGTGAATGTAGTATAATAACTTATAACCACAACTTAAGTGAAGCCATAAGTGTGGTCCTGCTTCATTTCAAATTTGAAGAAGAAGTCTCTAAAATTATGCATTTAATGAAGCATATTGTAATACTAGTCATGTGATTTTTTTTTTTTTGTGAATGTTAAGAGATGTTATTGTGATAAAAAATAAAATACTTGCAGTCTAGTACCTAATCTTTCAACCGCTTAATTCAGTCTATTGTTTTCATTCAATTAACTTTTCACACATCTGTCATGAATGACTGAAACCTCATTATCCTTTTATAGAAAATGTTTTGTTTTGGAAATGAGCTATTACAACACATTCAGATTTTGGATTGCCCATCATCCCATTTTGCATTAAAATGGTCAAACCAGGTGAAAGTGCACGTTTAAATAAGCAGTGTTGGTAATGTGTGTACATAATCAGCAAAAGCAGCGCTGCTTGCATCTCCTACACGTGTTATTGTTGCAGACGGTATCGCGCAAAAGTGATTACTGTCCGTCGGTGACTGGGAGAAGCAGTCGCGCGCATTCCCACGTCACCGGACTAATTTGGCTAATCTCCCCGGTACTTTAGACCGCGGTGGAAACGCAGATTGTAGCAGGTCTGGGGGAGAAAAAGTTCCTGGGAAAAAAGTTCCTGGTACAAATAGTTCCGGGTAATTTCGGTGGAAACGCGGCTTATGTGTGTTTTTTTTGCAGGGCTGCCTGCTAAAATTCTCATTCCCGGGGCTAAATATCACATAGTTGGGATCGCTTCAACCCGCGGACATGAGACACAGCCCGCGGCAACAGTGTAGAAGTAGCCCAATTCCACGGAAAAAAACGGGACTTGGCAACACTGACTGGCAGTGTGAAAGCTCCCGCTCTCCACGCGCACAGCTTCTGCTCTGCCACCGCGCGCAGTGTGAAACCGGCATTACAGAGCGAACAAAGCACAGTTTTATTCAGCTTCTGTTTAAAGTTATCCCACACTTTTGAATGTCGCGGTCTGGCTTTATATGATAAATGATCATTTTCACTATGCCCGGGAGCAGAAGCCGCCATTATTCTAGATCTTCTGTTCCATTCTAGAACGTAAATAATGTGCCGCCGACGTGTCATGCAGCCCTACTGTACACATGCACTGTCTTTCTCGACTTAATATGTTCACTAGACACATAATCTACTATGTTTGCTAGGATACTCGCCAAGACGGGAATGCTGACTATTTTTGAGTGAATTTGTCTGTTCAAGCACAAGACTTGAAAGAAAACTCAATAATTGCGCACTGAGACGAGGGTTTGCGCGCTTTGGATGGGACACACACACAAAACTTCTCAAGTTCTCATTCGCATCTTCTTGCACTTGAATGTCTAAATTGGCACGGCTTAAATGAGCTTAAACACAGATAGCAACATGTGCTGTTCAGACTGGTCATAATATTGGAGCATACGGCACTCACATTAAATTAAGTTTAATGTGTATCCATCAATCGAACCATACATTAGCATAGTCTGATTGTGCGTTATTTTCAAAAGAACATATTATAGATGCGTATGCGTTGTCAGATTTGAGATGAATTTGAGTGCGTGCCGAAATGTGGGTGTTAACGGTGCGGTGTGATTTTTTAAAGCGAACCGCTAACTTACACCCCTATTAGTAACACACTGTGCCCGCATCGGGTCACTCCTTAGAAGGTGGCAGGGTTGAGGCTTTTCTTAGCAGTGCACATGTAAGCATTATGGGCCAGGCAGTGACACCGAGTCGTGCTCTGACTCCATTCTGGACTCATTCCAGTGGAAACTGCTACAGAGTCTGCCTTCACTGACAAACCTAACAGACTAGTAACACACAAACACTGTAAAGACCACCTGTTGAGTGTATTTCGTCCACAATTATCTGGGAAAAAAAATAACCAATTTGGAAATGCAATGGTTTAAATCAAATTGTAAGAATTATCAAAGACATGCAAACCATCTAATGAAGAAAATGTGTGTCACAACTTACACATCGTATAACAACTTTTAATTCAGTGGAAAGTGTAGAAGTTTCTCCAAAGCATTCCTTGCATCAAAGTAAAATATGTGCAACAAAATCATGACTGATCTTGACGTTTTTCTGATGGTTGCTGAGTGGACCCTGGGTTGTTCTCTTGCATGACAGCATTGCTAAAACCTAAATTTGATCTGTATGCAGAAATAAAGCAAAGTTCTTGGTTTCCTTGTCTAGTCACATGCTCAAACAAGTTAACCTTTATTACTGTTAGGCAGTGAGGGGAAATGAATGCATCACTGTAGATGCTTTAATAACAACTGGCCCACACAATATCTGAATGAATGAAGCATTTCTACAGCAATGTATTATGTACTATTGTATATAGGGATGCACCGATATGAACATTTTGGCCGATACCGATAACCGATAATTCTTAATATTTGAAAGCCGATAACCGATATATTGGCCGATAAATCGAAATACAAATTTTAATAAACTCTGAGAGCCTGATTACAAAAACAAAAGGCTCACCATTAAAAGCCATGTCCCAAACACTTCAACATAAACCAAACCTATACACTACAGTAGCCTATTTGAACCAGTGTGAGATTCCTTACCTTTTCAAATTAATTTTACACTCCTATGGCCAAATTTTTTTTTTAACACTTTACAATAAGGTTTAATTTTTGTTAGTATTAGTTAACCAACAATGAATGAACAATACTTCAACAGGATTTATTAATTTTAGTTCATGTTAATCTCAACATATTCAGACCCAAAGTTGTGTCTTTTAACATTAGGTATGAACTGTGAATGGACTGTTACAAAACACAAACATTTTATTACTAAAAGAAACAAAGGTTATTGCTCTCTGTTTGTTCATGATAGTTAATGCACTAATAAAATGAGACCTTATTTGTAAAATGTTACCAAAAATTATATTGTCTAAAAAATAAAAATAATATACCTAAATAATGCAAACAAGTAATTGAACAGCATTACTTAGGCTGCATAATAAAGAATCAGAATGCAAGTGCATGAAATAACCTCCGCACAGACGATAAAGAAATGGTTTTAATCAAACCATATTGTTGATGGAAATGATACGAGAACAATAAAAGTGCTAATTATAAAAAATAATGCTTCTGTGTTTTTGAAAAAAAAAATATGTTTAATATTACAGTAATAGTAAACATCTGTAATATTAGTCTAGTCTATTAGGAATAATGTTGCTGTTTGAGAGCGCGCTGAAGCTGGAGAGAATGAACGAACAACCATAAACTGAAGCGCTTAGAAGTTTAATTAACAACTAAACGCATCATATATGAGAACAATCAGATATTTATACAAAATAAATATAATATTACAACTTATATTAGCACAAAATCACGCATAGGTGAAGGGTTATAACTCCTGTGGATGCTCTTCCCCTGTTTGAGAGCGCGCTGAAACTTAAGATGATCACCGGTACAGTGAAGCGCTGCGGGTTATTGACTTAACCAAACACATCCTATATGACTTTAATCAGATGTTTATACTACAAAAACGTAATATTACGACTTACATATGCTTAAAATGACGCGAATGCACAAGCGAACTTGACTGTGCTGGTCAGAATGCGTTGTTGACGCTTCCCACAACAGCGCGCTGAAAAACAACTAAACCCAGAGAATTCACTACGTTTTATAACAGAAATATTCTCATTGCAGTGTTATGTATAGGACAGTCCCAGTAGTTATTAATGCTGTGCATTTCTGTTTGAAATGCGCGCGCCGGTACAATGAAGTGCTTTACTGCATCGTTAATTAACTCAGCCAAACGCATCCTATATGGGATTATATACACAAAATAATAAATATAATATTACAACTTACAATGGCACAAAAGGCTGTGAATGCACAAGCAAACTTGACTGTGCTCGTCATGAAGGTGTAACTCCGTGGGCGCGCGCTGAAGCTAAAGACCGGTACAATGAAGTGCTTTACTGCATCGTTTATTAACTCAACCAAACGCATCCTATATGATATTACATACACAGAATAATAATAAATATAATATTACAACTTACAATGGCACAAAAGGCTGTGAATGCACAAGCGAACTTGACTGTGCTCGTCATGAAGGTGTAACTCCGTGGGCGCGCTCTTCCCTCAACAAACGCGCTGAAACACAACGCTCTTTTACAGCCTATTCTATTCTCATTATCATTTTATGTAGATTATAGAAGACTTGCGCTGCACATGTTGCACATAACTGTATGTTCCTTTTCGAAGTGATTCCAAACATATTTAGAGCAATTCAAACCCATCATGGTGGACAGCGCGTCCGTCTCAGCTGAAGGAAATAATACATTATCTATCGGCTTGACTATATCGGTCAAATTTTCTTATTGGACCGATAACGATAACATCAAAAATAATCATTTATCGGCCGATAACGATATGTTGCCGATATATCGTGCATCCCTAATTGTATACCAACAGTGCTTTACAATCATATCAGCCTCAGATTTCAACGAATTTGAATTCCTGTCATTAATGAAAATCTACAAATGATTCATAATATATAGAAAATAAGCCTGTTTTCCGCTGGTATACTAACAGAAAGGTTTTTTTTTTTAGTGGTTGAATTCTCCATCTTGCTCACACTTTTAGTAGGAAGAAGGAATCTGCTTTCAATTAATATGACAAAAAATCTTGGGAATGGTTCACCCAAAATTAAAAATTACTCTGCCTCATGTCATTCCAATCCTGTAAGACTTTCGTTCATCTTCAGAACACAAATGAAGATCTTTTTGATGAAATCTGAGAGCTTTCTATCCCTCCATTGACAGCAACACAACTACCACTTTGACGCTTCAAAAAGTTCATAAAGCGATCAGAAAAAACTAATCCATATGAATTGAGCGGTTTAGTCTATTTTTTCTTAAGAGACCTGTTCACTTTATATGATGAACAGATTTAATTTAGGCTTTTATTCACATCAGCGAACATGAACAAAAGCTCAACCAAACATGCTTGACACATGAGAATGAACCTCACTGG
The DNA here is from genome assembly GCF_949357685.1 of Gobio gobio. Taxonomy (NCBI): domain Eukaryota; kingdom Metazoa; phylum Chordata; class Actinopteri; order Cypriniformes; family Gobionidae; genus Gobio; species Gobio gobio. Next base: position 8,496,667 of record NC_137110.1, on the reverse strand, counting down.
TTCTTGCACGTCAAGCGAACATGGTGATGTGCGAGTGGATGAATGTTTACGTGAATAAAAGCCTAAATTCAATCTGTTCATCATATAAAATGATCATGTCTCTTCAGAAAATTTGGACTAAACCGCTCAATTCATGTGGAATAGTTTTACAATCTCTTTATGAACTTTTTAAAGTGACTAAGTGTCAGTTGCGTAGCTGTCAAATGGAGGAACTGAAAGCTCTCGAATTTAATCAAAAAGATCTTTGTGTTCTGAAGATGAACGAAACTCTTACGGGTTTGGAACGAAATGAGGGCGAGGAATTAATGACAGAGTTTTCATTTTTGGGTGAACTGTCCCTTTAAAACTTTCAAAGCATACCAAAAAAGTGTGTTCATAACATTATTATTTTCATATTTTAGCATATTAAACTTGTGCCCTCAAGTACAAGACAAGTAAGGCAATCTTTGGCTCTCACGGATGTTAAACAATATATCAGGGGTATCTTAATATCACATCTATGCTACTCAATCTCGAGCAGTTTGCAGCTGCAACAAGCTTTCCACATCTAAGCATTTCTGAAATGCTTCTTCCCTCCTTCGACTGGCCTCAACACGACTGCTTCGTCTTAGCAGAGACGGAGGGGCGAGACCGCACATTAGAACAGCCCCGTGACTTGCATCGGCTCGGTGGCAGAGGGAGAGGGCGTGAGACCGGAAGAGCCGCGCGCATGTAAGAGCATGCAGAAAGAGGGCTGGGTCACCGACACTCAGCTGAGAATACAAACAAGACCAGAGCTGAGGTTGCGCCCCTGTTCAGTGCAAGAAAAGCACTTCCCCTTGGTCTCTTAATTCCAAAACAGATTGAATCATTGAAATGAAGCCATTTATATATGCGACGAGATTATAAACAAACACACATATAACAACAGTGATCTAAAATAAGTTTGTTATATGACACTCAACTGTCACAACAGGCTAAGTTATATGACAGAGAATAAAAAGTGCAATACTGTGAATATACATACTGTCATACACAACATATAAACTATTAATCGTGATTAAGTTATTTCCCCCTTATTTAGATGCCTCACCAGCCAGCCAGCCTCTACTAATAGTCCGTAAACTCAACAGCACTTCCAATGTTGATGTGAAACCGCAAATATTATCTAACTGAATACATTTTCAACAAGTAAACATCATATTAATCGCTAATCTCAGTCAATATCTACACAGTCTAACGTCTTTTGAGAGTGCGATCATCGATTAGATCGAATTTCAGTTAGCCTGCTAGCTTCCTTAGCACGCTCTACATCGCGGATATTAGATTTTAAAACATCCAATGTCCATAATAACACTTATGACATATTCATGACAATATAAAAGTTGTACAGATACTAATAACAGATTAAGGAAGATACACCAGAACGCCTGAATAGATAATCATATACCTTCTCCTCGTCGGTAAGCTGTTCCTCAAAGTCCGCCATCTTGGCTCAATTGGACCTGCCCTGTCAAACGGCATCACGGGAAAACATGCATAAAGAGTTCAAAATTGCATATTTACCTACTCAACGTTATGTTTAGCTATAAGTATTTTTTTTATTGCATTTTGTGTGTCACGTAAGCTTTAATAACGAATATGTTAGAATATGTTTTTTAGCTGAAATGTCTTGTTTGTTTGTGTTTAATAAAGTTTTTATTCAGAAAGTTGTCATTCACGTTTCAGTGCTTTACAGTAGCATATTATCCAAGCATATAATGTGTAGAAGATTACTTTTGTTTAATTTTATTTGGTAACCTGCTTTGTTTATGCTCTTGAATTTCCATTATACAAGTATATTGTTTGTTGTTCTCAGTACAAATATTAAAAAAGCTTGAAATACCTGAATATACAAGTTTATGTTGTTTTAAAAGAAACCAACACGTCTTGTTTCTATAATTATGATATAATATTTAATTCATTTTTATTTGTACTGAGGTACTAGTATTATTATCTTGCCTTGCTTTAATTGTTCATATTTAACAATGTCTACATTTCCATTTTGTATTGCTCTGCTCAGTACAAATGTTATCAAGCCATATTTGGTTATGCACACCCTAATGCTTATTGGAATATATAGTTTCTCTGATTTTACGGAAACGAAGACGCCTAGTTTCTAAAATCAAGATCTACCACTCTTCATTGAGTTTTGAATTAAATAACCCCATCCAGGTTACTTAACTATCCATGAAAAGTGTCGCTCCCAAATGGATGTTATGTAACACCACGGTTTTAGGGAGTGTCACAAAAGAGTGTTTCTCATTATGAATTTGTTTATTTACACCTATGTTGACCGGTAAATGCGAAATGTAAGATAAACAATGGACTCAATCCGATTTTTGTGTTGGTTATGTAATGATTTTCAAGCGGTCAAGTAATTTATTTAAATAGTGAAGAAAATGTCAACGCTCCTTAGTGAGGTCATTTGTTGATGTGCCCTTGCTTGTTCAGCGTTGGACTGCATACAGTCAGTTTCGATTCCGGAAGCGCCTCGATAACATCCAAAACATAAACAACTGACAAATAAACAACAGCACAATGCCTTCTCTCAAAACATCATACGAAGTAGGGCTTGATTTTCTGGAGTTTCTGGGGCAGAGGATCTCGAAAACAGACAAAAACGAGCTTCGGGATATTTACAACTTGGAGTTTAAAAGGTTTGCAAAAGTGACCCAGAGTTCTCGGTTCAACGTCTCTCGTATCTATTTAACGTTACACAATTAAGTCATGTCAAGTTTTGCTTTATTTTGACTTTGTAATAAGAAAAGTTTGTATTTGATCGTTTCGTTTGAGTATGATATTACTGTCTTGTGTCAACGTGTCTTTTACATTGATGCAACAGCCTTGTTTTTCCAGGCTTAACTCAGTTTCATGTGATCGTTTGTATTTTTCAGGGATGGAAGCAAAGATCCCACATTTTCTAAAGTGATCAGTGCCTTAACCTTTTTCAAAAAAGCCACTACAGGGCGTGGGAAAGTTAAGTTTAGCTGGAAACCCAAGGTGAGAACCTAAATGATTTTATTTTGTGTCTTTGGGTCAATTTCTGTAAGCTTTGAGATCTTCTAGTGCACTCATAAATGTGACAAACTACATCAGCATCAAGCCATTTCAATATAATTTTTAAGCAAAGAAGATAAATCATTGCATTTTTCTCTTTTCTCTCTTCTCCTCCTGACAGGTGCGCGTGTACTACTGCGATCAGTGGAAGTCGTTCACACAGCAGAACCCCAACATGTCAGGCACAGATTCTATCCCAGCATCCTCTTCCTCATCTCCTCCGACCACTAAGCCTGTCCTGACTCCAAAGAGGAAGCTCGCTTCAGAAATCCTCAACAAACTAAGAGTGAAACGGTGATCATCCGAGATAGAATTCCACCTTAGAGTCACTTTAGATACAGTATATAATTAAAATAATTAACAGGCTTCCCTTCTCAATGGCACATTCTCCTTTTGAAACTCATTGTCAGATGTGTCTTTGTTTTAGAGCTGAGCTCATCAAAGACAAAGGAGGTGTTGAAATAACCTCTGACCCCAACGCCACCAAAGGGAAGGTTACGTTCATCATCAAGGAGCTCGGGAAGCTGTTTGTGGTGAAGTTTAACATCGTA